>NC_059196.1:35861488-35991488 GCF_020615455.1 Coregonus clupeaformis
ACCCTATGGTGATGATCTGATGTCTCCGGAGCCATGTTAGGAATTCCCTGCCCTCTTATCATTACCTCACAACCCTTTCTAAGACTCCGCCCCCATGACCAGAGCCCTAGTCCAGGCTACCATTAACCAGCCTCTCAAACGCTCTCTGACCTGATGGTCCAGGCTACCATTAACCAGTCTCTCAAACGCTCTCTGACCTGATGGTCCAGGCTACCATTAACCAGTCTCTCAAACGCTCTCTGACCTGATGGTCCAGGCTACCATTAACCAGTCTCTCAAACGCTCTCTGACCTGATGGTCCAGGCTACCATTAACCAGTCTCTCAAACGCTCTCTGACCTGATGGTCCAGGCTACCATTAACCAGTCTCTCAAACGCTCTCTGACCTGAGAGTCCAGGCTACCATTAACCAGTCTCTCAAACGCTCTCTGACCTGAGAGTCCAGGCTACCATTAACCAGCCTCTCAAACGCTCTCTGACCTGATGGTCCAGGCTACCATTAACCAGCCTCTCAAACGCTCTCTGACCTGATGGTCCAGGCTACCATTAACCAGTCTCTCAAACGCTCTCTGACCTGAGAGTCCAGGCTACCATTAACCAGCCTCTCAAACGCTCTCTGACCTGATGGTCCAGGCTACCATTAATCAGTCTCTCAAACGCTCTCTGACCTGAGAGTCCAGGCTACCATTAACCAGCCTCTCAAACGCTCTCTGACCTGAGAGTCCAGGCTACCATTAACCAGTCTCTCAAACGCTCTCTGACCTGAGAGTCCAGGCTACCATTAACCAGTCTCTCAAACGCTCTCTGACCTGAGAGTCCAGGCTACCATTAACCAGCCTCTCAAACGCTCTCTGACCTGTGTAACCTGGACCTGATTGGTTGCTAGACACGCTGTTAGGGAGCAGGCCACTTTCTCCTTACTTCTCCTCTGAGTGGACTTGTGGGATGGAGTACTTGCGGAATTGATTTGTTAATGTTATAACTTGTGTGTGTTTGCAATTTATTGTTGGTTGTTGCCTTATTGTATCGGATTCATGCTCATGCTATGCTAATTAGCCTCATTATTGTTAATCTGCTGTATTACAGAACCAGACCCTTTCCACATCCACTTCCTGTCTGTTGTGCGGGCGTATGGCAATAAAGTATCCGTGTGTGTAAGTCTGAGGTTGCTTTATTCTCCTCTGACTGGGGGGGAGTTGCTAGTGGGTCACAGGTCAGCCCAAATGTAGAGTCAGTCTCTTTCAAGCTACTGTATGTGGTTGGTTTAGATGGACAAGGTAGAGGCAAGATAGAGCCCAATGTCCACCATGACACACAATGCACAATACACAGTAGATTGATTTAAAGAAAAATATTGATTATGGCCCCATTTCAATCAATTGCAATGCAGATAAAGTAAAACCAATCTGCAGGTTCACTTCAAGAACAAATGAATCAATGAATCAATGAATCAATGTCTCTAAAATGTGTATATGTTTTGGATGTTCAGATGGAGCCATGAGGACCGTCCCACCATGCTGCGACAGACGCTGACCAAGACACGGAGGCTGGGCATGCGGGGGCCGGCCTACATGTTCAGCGCCCGCTCAGTCAGCCTATCCCTGACCGAGGAGCGCTTCCTGGACGCGGCGGAGTACGGCAACATCCCCGTGGTCCGCAAGATGCTGGAGGAACTTCCTGAACTCAACGTCAACTGTGTGGACTACATGGGCCAGAATGCATTGCAGCTGGCGGTGGCCAATGAGCATCTAGAGGTTACGGAGCTGTTACTGAATAAGGATAATCTGGCCAGGATAGGGGATGCTCTACTGTTGGCTATCAGTAAAGGATACATCAGGATAGTGGAGGCCATATTGAGTCACAGGGCCTTCACAGACACACAGAGGCTCGTCAACAGTCCTGGCCAGGCAGAGACTCAAGACGACTTCTTCTCCTATGACGAGGATGGTACACGGTTCTCTCATGACATCACCCCGATCATCCTGGCCTCTCACTGCCATGAGTACGAGATAGTGCACATCCTCCTGAGGAAGGACGCCCGCATCGAGCGGCCGCACCACTACTTCTGTAAGTGTGGCACCTGCAGCTACCACCAGAAGCATGACTCGTTCAGCCACTCTCGGTCCCGTATCAATGCCTATAAAGGCCTGGCCAGCCCGGCCTACATGTCTCTCTCTAGCAAAGACCCCGTGATGGTTGCCCTGGAGCTGAGCAACGAGCTGGCTGTCCTGGCTAACATCGAGAAGGAGTTTAAGGTACTGCAATGGGAGCATGACTCGCCCCATCAAGTATTTCAGTCATATGTCAAAGTTGTGTCCTTGCCAATGAAATTAGGAGGGATATGTTCATTAACAGACCTTGATTAAAATGACTGCAGAGTTCGGTCATGAGAGGTGGGCAAAAGATATTCAGCTGGTTTTCCAGACCCAGGTTAAACCTACTCCTAGACTAAAAACGACACTCTATTGGAAGTGTTTTTTTAGTATAGGGCTATACCATCTACGTTGGGGAAACTGGCCAAGAAGGTTATTGCAAGTGTTCTTGTAATCTATTTGCTGTGGCTGCATCCCCTTTAAAACCACACCTTTTCCCCTGAGAGAGAGAGGAGTGATCATCATGAATAATTTATTTTATTATGTTATATTATTAATAATTTCACAGCTACTTCATGCAGCCTTATATAGCTTTCCTGTATGTCTAGAGTAATATCTAAATGGGAACAGCTTTCTTGTATGTCTACAGTAATATCTAAATGGGAACAGCTTTCTTGTATGTTTACAGTAATATCTAAATGGGAACAGCTTTCTTGTATGTTTACAGTAATATCTAAATGGGAACAGCTTTCTTGTACGTTTACAGTAATATCTAAATGGGAACAGCTTTCTTGTATGTTTACAGTAATATCTAAATGGGAACAGCTTTCTTGTACGTTTACAGTAATATCTAAATGGGAACAGCTTTCTTGTACGTTTACAGTAATATCTAAATGGGAACAGCTTTCTTGTACGTTTACACTAATATCTAAATGGGAACAGCTTTCTTGTACGTTTACAGTAATATCTAAATGGGAACAGCTTTCTTGTACGTTTACAGTAATATCTAAATGTGAACAGCTTTCTTGTACGTTTACAGTAATATCTAAATGGGAACAGCTTTCTTGTACGTTTACAATAATATCTAAATGGGAACAGCTTTCTTGTACGTTTACACTAATATCTAAATGGGAACAGCTTTCTTGTACGTTTACACTAATATCTAAATGGGAACAGCTTTCTTGTACGTTTACAGTAATATCTAAATGTGAACAGCTTTCTTGTACGTTTACAATAATATCTAAATGGGAACAGCTTTCTTGTACGTTTACACTAATATCTAAATGGGAACAGCTTTCTTGTACGTTTACAGTAATATCTAAATGGGAACAGCTTTCTTGTATGTCTACAGTAATATCTCTATGGCAACAGCTTTCCTGTACGTGGAGAGTAACATCTCTATGGCAACATCAGTTCATGAATTGTAAAGGGAGTTCTTAAAGAACAGATTTCAGATCTGACTCCACCCACATTTCGATATGGTACGCCATTCCAATAGAGAGCGTGGATCCCTTCATCAGAGTGTGAATATAATGTATGGTGTAATCATTTACCTGCTATATTATCATGAATTATACATTTCCTTTCCCATAGGTACACCCACAGAATGATACATATCATTATAACATCTCTATGGGTACACCATTCAAATCTCTATGGGTACACCATTCAACTCTCTACGGGTACACCATTCAACTCTCTATGGGTACACCATTCAAATCTCTATGGGTACACCATTCAACTCTCTATGGGTACACCATTCAAATCTCTATGGGTACACCATTCAACTCTCTACGGGTACACCATTCAACTCTCTATGGGTACACCATTCAACTCTCTACGGGTACACCATTCAACTCTCTACGGGTACACCATTCAACTCTCTACGGGTACACCATTCAACTCTCTACGGGTACACCATTCAACTCTCTACGGGTACACCATTCAACTCTCTACGGGTACACCATTCAACTCTCTACGGGTACACCATTCAACTCTCTACGGGTACACCATTCAACTCTCTACGGGTACACCATTCAACTCTCTACGGGTACACCATTCAACTCTCTACGGGTACACCATTCAACTCTCTACGGGTACACCATTCAACTCTCTACGGGTACACCATTCAACTCTCTATGGGTACACCATTCAACTCTCTACGGGTACACCATTCAACTCTCTATGGGTACACCATTCAACTCTCTACGGGTACACCATTCAACTCTCTATGGGTACACCATTCAACTCTCTCACTGGTACACCATTCAACTCTCTATGGGTACACCATTCAACTCTCTATGGGTACACCATTCAACTCTCTATGGGTACACCATTCAACTCTCTACGGGTACACCATTCAACTCTCTATGGGTACACCATTCAACTCTCTACGGGTACACCATTCAACTCTCTACGGGTACACCATTCAACTCTCTATGGGTACACCATTCAAATCTCTATGGGTACACCATTCAACTCTCTATGGGTACACCATTCAACTCTCTACGGGTACACCATTCAACTCTCTATGGGTACACCATTCAACTCTCTATGGGTACACCATTCAACTCTCTACGGGTACACCATTCAACTCTCTACGGGTACACCATTCAACTCTCTATGGGTACACCATTCAACTCTCTACGGGTACACCATTCAACTCTCTACTGAGTACACCATTCAACTCTCTACGGGTACACCATTCAACTCTCTACGGGTACACCATTCAACTCTCTACGGGTACACCATTCAACTCTCTACGGGTACACCATTCAACTCTCTATGGGTACACCATTCAACTCTCTACGGGTACACCATTCAACTCTCTACGGGTACACCATTCAACTCTCTACGGGTACACCATTCAACTCTCTACGGGTACACCATTCAACTCTCTACGGGTACACCATTCAACTCTCTATAGGTACACCATTCAAATCTCTATGGTACACCATTCAACTCTCTACGGGTACACCATTCAACTCTCTATGGGTACACCATTCAAATCTCTATGGGTACATTATTCAACTCTCTACGGGTACACCATTCAACTCTCTACGGGTACACCATTAAACTCTCTATGGGTACACCATTCAAATCTCTATGGGTACACCATTCAACTCTCTACGGGTACAACATTCAACTCTCTATGGGTACACCATTCAACTCTCTATGGGTAGACCATTCAACTCTCTATGGGTACACCATTCAACTCTCTATGGGTACACCATTCAACTCTCTACGGGTACACCATTCAACTCTCTACGGGTACACCATTCATCTCTCTACGGGTACACCATTCAACTCTCTATGGGTACACCATTCAACTCTCTACGGGTACACCATTCAACTCTCTACGGGTACACCATTCAACTCTCTACGGGTACACCATTCAACTCTCTACGGGTACACCATTCAACTCTCACGGGTACACCATTCAACTCTCTACGGGTACACCATTCAACTCTCTACGGGTACACCATTCAACTCTCTACGGGTACACCATTCAACTCTCTACGGGTACACCATTCAACTCTCTACGGGTACACCATTCAACTCTCTACGGGTACACCATTCAACTCTCTACGGGTACACCATTCAACTCTCTATGGGTACACCATTAAACTCTCTATGGGTACACCATTCAACTCTCTACGGGTATACCATTCAACTCTCTACGGGTACAACATTCAACTCTCTATGGGTACACCATTCAACTGTCTATGGGTACACCATTCAACTCTCTACGGGTACACCATTCATCTCTCTACGGGTACACCATTCAACTCTCTAGGGGTACACCATTCAACTCTCTACGGGTACACCATTCAACGCTCTACGGGTACACCATTCAACTCTCTACGGGTACACCATTCAACTCTCTACGGGTACACCATTCAACTCTCTACGGGTACACCATTCAACTCTCTACGGGTACACCATTCAACTCTCTACGGGTACACCATTCAACTCTCTACGGGTACACCATTCAACTCTCTACGGGTACACCATTCAACTCTCTACGGGTACACCATTAACTCTCTATGGGTACACCATTCAACTCTCTATGGGTACACCATTCAAGTCCCTACGGGTACACCATTCAACTCTCTACGGGTACACCATTCAACTCTCTATGGGTACACCATTCAAATCTCTATGGGTACACCATTCAACTCTCTACGGGTACACCATTCAACTCTCTATGGGTACACCATTCAAATCTCTATGGGTACACCATTCAACTCTCTACGGGTACACCATTCAACTCTCTACAGGTACACCATTCAACTCTCTATGGGTACACCATTCAAATCTCTATGGGTACACCATTCAACTCTCTACGGGTACAACATTCAACTCTCTATGGGTACACCATTCAACTCTCTACGGGTACACCATTCAACTCTCTATGGGTACACCATTCAACTCTCTACGGGTACACCATTCAACTCTCTACGGGTACACCATTCAACTCTCTATGGGTACACCATTCAAATCTCTATGGGTACACCATTCAACTCTCTACGGGTACACCATTCAACTCTCTATGGGTACACCATTCAACTCTCTACGGGTACACCATTCAACTCTCTACGGGTACACCATTCAACTGAACTGAAGCTCTCCTTTAGTATATAGCTATAAGAGCACTGTCAGAGATGGGCTGCGTCCCAAATGAAACGTTTTTCCCTATATAGTGCACTACTTTTGACCAGGATCCTTTAAGAGCAGGGGCTATTGGAGGGGATGAAGGATGAACTCTCCTTCAGGGAGCTGCCTGAGCGACTGGACGGCCTCGTCGACCTCTCGGTGTGGGTAGACAATCGGTGTCGTGAGAGATGATGCAAGGTGCGCTTGTCCAGGATGGAGAAGCAGAGACGTCTGTGCCAGGGACATTGCCTGTACTGCGGCCAGACAGGTTACCACTGCAACTCATGCCCGAAGAAGCCGGGAAACGGGAGGGCTCGCTAATATCGGGAGGGGGACCAAAACCAAAACCCCAACCCCAGAGACAGACCCCAGACTTTTCTCCCTGTCAGGGTTCAGTGGGCCCGCACTGTGAGTCGGGTGCATGCACTGGTGGATTCGGGGGCGGCGGGAAACCTGATGGACGCGGGGCTGGCCCAAGGGTGGAGCGTTCCGTTACTCTCCAACTCCGAGCCATTCCGGTCATGGGCCTGGACGGCCGGCCGTTGGGGTCGGGCTTCATCACCCGGCACACTGTCCCATGCATGTCCGGGTGGCGGCAGGGGGGCTATGGGAGGATATCCAGTTTTTCATTGTGGACTCTCCGGATTGTCCCCTCGTCCTCAGGCACCCCTGGCTGGTCGCCCACAAACCCCGGATAGACTGGTCCACGGGGCAGCTCATCCTGGAGGGAGGCTCCGCCTACGTCCTGTTCCGGTCTCCACCAACCACTCATCAGCCCAAACCACCGTCCCAGACCACCTACCAGTCCTCACCTCTTCCCCAGGTTCTGCACTCCGAACCGCCTACCGCCCTAGCGGCGGTTGCCACCGGGAGAACGGCGGATACAGACTCCGTCACCAGCCCAGACCTGGCAGGCATTACCCGGGAGTATTGGGATCTGGGGGAGGTGTTTAGTAAGAGGCCTGCCAAGGGCCTACCTTCTCACAGGCCATATGACTGCGCCATCGATCTCCTGCCGGGCGCCATGCCCACACGAGGGCGATTGTTTTCCTTGTCCCGGCCGGAGACGCTGGCCATGAGGGAATATATCGACGAGACACTCGTTGAGGGTCACATCCGTCCCTCTACCTCACCCATGGGAGCGGGCTTCTTCTTCATGGGGAGAAAGGACGGTGGGCAGCGGCCGTGCATTGATTACCGGGCACTCAACGGCATCACGGTTAACAACCTCTACCCACTCCCCCTGATGACGACGGCATTCGAGTCGTTGCAGGGAGCCCGGGTCTTCACCAAGCTGGACGATATGGACGAAATGCCTATAACCTGGTGAGGATTCGGGAGGGGGACGAGTGGAAGACGGCTTTTAACACACCCAGTGGGCATTACGAGTACCAAGTCATGCCGTTCGGTCTGCGGTGTTCCAGGCGTTGGTCAATGACGTGCTCCGGGACCTCCTCGACTACAGCGTCTTCATGTATTTGGATGACATCCTAATATTTTCAAAGGACATGAGTGAACACCAGCAGCACGTTCGGCAGGTCCTCCATCACCTTCTCCGTCACCAGCTCTACGTCAAGGCGGAGAAGTACCTGTTCCACACAGAGACCATCTCCTTCCTGGGGTTCATCGTCACCCAGGGGGACCTACGGTTGGACCCAGCCAAGGTCAGTGTGGTACTGGATTGGCCCTGGCCCTCATCCCTCAAGCAACTACAACGGTTTTTAACCAGGATCTGGAGGGGGTGCTGAGGTGCTACGCCTCCAGCAACCCAGCTGCGTGGAGTCAGTGACTGGCATGGGTGGAGTACGCCCACAACACCCTTCTCTGCTCGTCCACCGGCCTGTCCCCCTTCCAGTGCCAATACGGGTACCAACCCCTCCTATTCCCTGAGCAAGAAGAGGCGTCGGTCCAGGCCCACATCAGTCGCTGTCGCCGCACCCAGAGGCAGGTACGGGAGGCGCTTAAGCGGGCCACGGTCAGGTCTCAACATCAAGCCAACCGCAGGCGTCGCCCGGCCCCGGTTTTTCGCCCAGGACAGAGGGTGTGGCTCTCATTGTGGGATATTCCCCTCTGCGTGGAGTCCAGGAAGCTGTCCCCATTCAGAGTGGTCCGGCGAGTCAACCCAGTGGCCTACCGCCTGCAACTTCCCCCCACCATGCGGGTGCATCCCATGTTCCATGTGTCCCTCCTCAAGCCCGTCGCCACCTGTCCCCTGGCTCCCCCTCCTCGTCCTGTTCCCCCGCTGCGCCTCGTCGGAGGGCAGCCGGCTTTTACTGTGGACCGGATCCTGGACTGCCGGCGGGTGGGGAGGGGTCTCCAATTTCTGGTGGACTGGGAACGTTATGGGCCGAAGGAGCGGTCCTGGGTGCCCAGGAGGGACATTCTGGACCCAGAGCTGATAACAACATTCCGTCACCTCCACCCGGAGGCAGCCCAGGCTGGGAGGGGGGGGGGTTTGGGACCACCAGTAAAGATCCTTGTTTCACCATCTATGCCTACTGCTTACTGTCTATCCTGCACCGCTCACATCTCACACCAACCCTTACAGCACTAACATAAATAACTTGAGCAGGTCTGCCTCTGCTATGCTTCCCAGTAAAGCAATAAAAACAATCAAGCATCATAGAAAAGTGCTAAAAATAGCCCACGTTAACATATGTAGCTTAAGAAACAAGGTTCATGAAATCAATAATTTGCTAGTAACAGATGACATTCATATTCTGACAATCTCTGAAACTCACTTAGATAATACCTTTGATGATACAGTGGTAGCAATACATGACAGAAATGCCAGTGGTTTAGGTGTATGTTCAGAACCACATTCCTGTAAAGCTTAGAGAGGATCTCATGTTAAATACTGTTGAAGTAATATGGCTACAGGTTCACCTGCCTCACCTAAAGCCCATTCTGATGGGAAGCTGCTATAGACAACCAAGTGCTAACAGTCAGTATCTGGATAACATGTGTGAAATGCTTGATAATGTATGTGATATCAACAGAGAAATATATTTTCTGGGTGATTTAAATATTGACTGGCTTTCATCAGGCTGCCCACTCAAGAGAAAGCTTCAAACTGTAACTAGTGCCTGCAACCTGGTTCAGGTTATCAGTCAACCTACCAGGGTAGTTATAAACAGCACAGGAATGAAACATGTTTTGATCACATCTTTACTAATGCTGCAGAAATTAGCTTGAAAGCAGTATCCAAATCCATCAGATGTAGTGATCACAATATAGTAGCCATATCTAGGAAAACCAAAGTTCCAAAGACTAGGCCTAATATTGTGTATAAGAGGTCATACAATTCGTTTTGTAGTGATTCTTATGTTGTTGATGTAAAGAATATTTGTTGGTCCGTGGTGTGTAATGAGGAGCAAACAGACACTGCACTTGGCACATTTATGAAATTACTTATTCCAGTTACTAATAAGCATGCACCCGTTAAGAAAATGACTGTAAAAACGGTTAAATCCCTGTGGATTGATGAGGAATTTAACAATTGTATGGTTGAGAGGGATGAGGCAAATGGAATGGCAAATAAGTCTGGCTGCACAACCGATTGGCAAACGTACTGCAAATTGAGAAATCATGTGATTAAACTGAATAAAAATAAGAAGAAACTACATTATGAAACAAAGATAAATGACATAAAGAATGATAGTAAAAAGCTTTGGAGCACCTTCAATTACATTTTGGGAAAAAAGGCAAACTCAGCTCCATCATTCATTGAATCAGATGGCTCATTCATCACAAAACCCACTGATATTGCCAACTATTTTAATGTTTTTTCATTGGCAAGATTAGCAAACTTAGGCATGACATGCCAGCAAGAAACGTTGACACTACACATCCAAGTATATCTGACCAAATTATGAAAGACAAGCGTTGTCATTTTGAATTCCGTAAAGTGAGTGTGGAAGAGGTGAAACAATTATTGTTGTCTATCAGCAATGATAAGACAATGGGGTCTGACAACTTGGATGGAAAATGACTGAGGATAATAGCGGACGATATTGCCACTCTTATTTGCCATATCTTCAATTGAAGCCTACTAGAATGTGTGTCCATCAGGCCTGGAGGGAAGCAAAAGTCATTCCGCTACCTAAGAATAGTAAAGCCCCCTTTACTGGCTCAAATAGCCGACCAATCAGCCTGTTACCAACCCTTGTTTACTTTTTGAAAAAATGGTGTTTGACCAGATACAATGCTATTTCACAGTAAACAAATTGACATCGGACTTTCAACACGCTTATAGGAAAGACGTTCAACAAGCACAGCACTTACACAAATGACTGATGATTGGCTGAGAGAAATTTATGATAAAAAGATTGTGGGGGCTGTTTTGTTAGACTTCAGTGCGGCTTTTTACATTATCGATCATAGTCTGGGGCTGGAAAAAAATATGTGTTATGGCTTTACACCCCCTGCAATATTGTGGATAAAGAGTTACCTGTCTAACAGAACACAGAGGGTGTTCTTTAATGGGAGCCTCTCCAACATAATCCAGGTAGAATCAGGAATTCCCCAGGGCAGCTGTCTAGGCCCCTTACTTTTTAAATCTTTATTAACGAAATGCCACTGGCTTTGAGTAAAGCCAGTGTGTCTATGTATGCGGATGACTCAACACTATACACGTCAGCTACTACAGTGACTGAAATGACTGCAACACTTAATAAAGAGCTGCAAATAGTTTCAGAATGGGTGGCAAGGAATAAGTTAGTCCTAAATATTTCAAAAACTTAAAACATTGTATTTGGGACAAATTATTCACTAAACCCTAAACCTCAACTAAATGTTGTAATAAATAATGTGGAAATTGAGCAAGTTGAGGTGACTAAACTGCTTGGAGTAACCCTGGATTGTAAACTGTCATGGTCAAAACATATTGATACAACAGCAGCTAAGATGGGGAGAAGTCTTTCCATAATAAAGCGCTTCTCTACCTTCTTAACAGCACTATCAACAAGGCAAGTCCTACAGGCCCTAGTTTTGTCGCACCTGGACTACTGTTCAGTCGTGCGGTCAGGTGCCACAAAGAGGGACTTAGGAAAATTGCAATTGGCTCAGAACAGGGTAGCACGGCTGGCCCTTAGCAAACATTAATAATATGCATGTCAATCTCTCCTGGCTCAAAGTGGAGGAGAAATTGACTTCATCACTACTTGTGTTTGTGAGAGGTATTGAAATGTTGAATACACAGAGCTGTCTGTTTGAGCAACTGGCGCACAGCTCGGACACCATTGCATACCCCACAAGACATGCCACCAGAGGTCTCTTCACAGTCCCCAAGTCCAGAACAGACTATGGGAGGCGCACAGTACTACATAGAGCCATGACTACATGGAACTCTATTCCACATCAAGTAACTCATGCAAGCTGTAAAATTAGATTTAGAAAACAGATAAAAATACACCTTTTGGAACAACGGGGTCTATGAAGCAACACAAACATAGACACAGACACATGCACATACGCACGATAACATTCGCACTATACACACACGTACACATGGATTTTGTACTGTAGATATGTGGTAGTCGCGGAGTGGGGGCCTGAGGGCACACAGTGTGTTGTGAAATCTGTGAATGTATTGTAATGTTTTAAGAATTGTATAAACTGCCTTAATTTTGATGGACCCCAGGAAGATTAGCTGCTGCCTTGGCAGGAACTAATGGGGATCCATAATAAACCCCAGGAAGAGTAGCTGCTGCCTTGGCAGGAACTAATGGGGATCCATAATAAACCCCAGGAAGAGTAGCTGCTGCCTTGGCAGGAACTAATGGGGATCCATAATAAACCCCAGGAAGAGTAGCTGCTGCCTTGGCAGGAACTAATGGGGATCCATAATAAACCCCAGGAAGAGTAGCTGCTGCCTTGGCAGGAACTAATGGGGATCCATAATAAACCCCAGGAAGAGTAGCTGCTGCCTTGGCAGGAACTAATGGGGATCCATAATAAACCCCAGGAAGAGTAGCTGCTGCCTTTGCAGGAACTAATGGGGATCCATAATAAACCCCAGGAAGAGTAGCTGCTGCCTTGGCAGGAACTAATGGAGATCCATAATAAACCCCAGGAAGAGTAGCTGCTGCCTTGGCAGGAACTAATGGGGATCCATAATAAACCCCAGGAAGAGTAGCTGCTGCCTTGGCAGGAACTAATGGGGATCCATAATAAATACAAACACATTGAATAGAATGGATCGTGAAATCATCCAACCCAGTTCATGATCCCTTTACTCAGTGTCTTTGCTGTAGAGTGTTGTTTATGATGGTGAGCGTGATGTTCCGCAGATTAAAGGTGGATTGTTGAATGGGTCAGAAGTGTGGTCAGGAAAATGTATTGTAATACGTTATGTTATGGCTGGTGTACATCCCAAATCACACCCTATATCCTATATAGTGCACTACTTTTCACCAGGAAATAGTGTACTATAGAGGTAATAGTGTGCCATTTGGGACGTATTCCTGGAGTAATGTATGAGTAATAATAATAACTGAGGATGTGGGTGTATGTGTACCCAGTGTGACTTGACCTGTGGCCTCTGACTACACGTAGGCTTGTTCCAGATACATTCATTACAAGCATCAACTAGCTGATGTCTGTCGGGCTGGCTGGCTGGCTGGCTGGCTGGCTGGCTGGTTGGCTGGCTGGCTGGCTGGCTGGCTGGCTGGTTGGCTGGCTGGCTGGCTGGCTGGCTGGCTGACTGGCTGGCTGGTTGGCTGGCTGGCTGGCTGGCTGGCTGGCTGGTTGGCTGGCTGGTTGGCTGGCTGGCTGGCTGGCTGGCTGGCTGGCTGGCTGGCTGCACATACGCTGCAAACATCTCCCACTTCAACAGACGGTGTTTGTTTCAAAGGACTGTTCTGTTTGTCGTTTCACAATGCTTTAAGATAGCATTCATAACCACCCAGTTACTTTAAGTTGTTTATGTGGAATATTCTGCCAATCACTCCTGAAGAGGTTTCCAGTTGAAGCTTTTTGTATTCTCATGTTTTGCTTTGAGCTCAAAGGCTCTAGCCTATAGGGTGTGACTGGAGGCTAAGTGTGAGAAAGGAAATGTCATGCAGGGTCATTGTATTGCCCTCAGCTCTTTGAGAACTAATAGTATGGTACGGACTAATCCATAAGCTGTGGTTGCACTTGGAGCTTGGTACACTTAAGTAGACATTTGTTGAAAAGGTTCTCTCCTTTCACCACTTTCTTTCATGAAATGTTTTCTTTCTTCTGTTACAGAAAGATTACACGAAACTGTCCGTGCAATGTAAAGACTTTGTGGTAGGACTGCTGGACCTGTGTCGTAACACAGAGGAGGTGGAGGCCATCTTGAATGGGGACATTGAAGCCAGTGAAAACTATGAGCCTCTTGGAAGACCAAACTTTATAAGGCTAAAGCACGCAATAAAATATGAACTGAAGGAGGTAAGGGTAATTGTTATCAGCAGAAATACTATTGGTGTTGTTATGGTTCAACAAATGTCTGGATGAGCAATGATGCTTTTCACCGTCACGATTGGACACAGAAAAGGCAATCATTGCCAAGTTAAGCTTTTGTATCAAAGTCATATGAAGTTTTACTTTTAATACGTTATTGAGACACACACACTTTCATCCCTCCAGAATCTCTACTGATCTCTCTCTTCTCATCTCTCCATCCTAGTTCATAGCCCATCCAAACTGTCAGCAGCAGCTCATGTCTATCTGGTACCAGAATCTGTCTGGACTGAGACAGCAGACCAACGCTGCCAAGTTTCTGGTAGTTCTGGGTGTAGCCGTTGGACTGCCTGTCATGGCTCTGCTCTACTGGGTAGCACCATCTAGCAAGGTCAGCTCACACTGCTTATACCTGTAGTTGTAGCGGAAGTGATTTGGAATCATGCTTTCATGATGAGGTGCAGCCCTAGAGACTTGTATGCCCCAATGTTGCCCTCTGACCTTAAAGGCTGTCCTCCTGGTGTCTGGGATTCCCAGCGGTTCCATAGGGGTACTATTCATCTACATTAAGGCTGTCCTCCTGGTCTCTGGGGTTCCATAGGGGTACTATTCATCTACCTTAAGGCTGTCCTCCTGGTCTCTGGGGTTCCATAGGGGTACTATTCATCTACCTTAAGGCTGTCCTCCTAGTCTCTGGGGATCCATAGGGGTACTATTCATCTACCTTAAGGCTGTCCTCCTTGTCTCTGGGGTTCCATAAGGGTACTATTCATCTACCTTAAGGCTGTCCTCCTGGTCTCTGGGGTTCCATAGGGGTACTATTCATCTACCTTAAGGCTGTCCTCCTGGTCTCTGGGGTTCCATAGGGGTACTATTCATCTACCTTAAGGCTGTCCTCCTAGTCTCTGGGGATCCATAGGGGTACTATTCATCTACCTTAAGGCTGTCCTCCTGGTCTATGGGGATCCATTGGGGTACTATTCATCTACCTTAAGGCTGTCCTCCTGGTCTCTGGGGTTCCATAGGGGTACTATTCATCTACCTTAAGGCTGTCCTCCTGGTCTCTGGGGTTCCATAGGGGTACTATTCATCTACCTTAAGGCTGTCCTCCTGGTCTCTGGGGTTCCATAGGGGTACAATTCATCTACCTTAAGGCTGTCCTCCTGGTCTCTGGGGATCCATTGGGGTACTATTCATCTATCTTCTTTCTTCTTCTCAGTTGGGGAAGATAATGCGTGGTCCCTTCCTGAAGTTTGTGGCCCATGCAGCTTCCTTCACCATCTTCCTGGGCCTGCTGGTGATGAATGCAGCGGACCGCTTCCAGGGTACCACCCTGCTCCCTAACATGACAGTACAGGACCACCCCTCTCAGCTGTTCAGGATGAAGACCACCCCCTTCACCTGGATGGAGATACTCATCATATCCTGGGTCATAGGTCATATACAAACTGTACATACTATGTTCATAATATGTATTATAATAAATATGATTGTGTATTTTCTGTAGTACATACATAACATACACATGCGAGCGAGCGCACACACACACACACGGACACACAGACACGGACACACACACGGACACACAGACACGGACACGGACACACACACACACACACACACGGACACACAGACACGGACACGGACACGGACACACACACACGGACACACACACAAGCATGCACGCACACACACATGCTCGCAGATACACTGAGTGTACAAAACATTTCCATGACAGACTGACCAGGTGAATCCAGGTGAAAGCTATGATCCCTTATTGATGTCACTTGTTAAATCCACTTCAATCAGTGTAGATGAAGGGGAGGAGTCAGGTTAAAGATGGATTTCTGCGCCTGGAGACAATTGAAACATGGATTGTGCCATTCAGAGGGTGAAGGGGCAAGACAAATTATTTAAGTGCCTTTGAACGGGGTATGGTAGTAGGTGCCAGGCGCAGCGATTTGTGTCAAGAACTGCAACGCTGCTGGGTTTTTCATGCTCAACAGTTTCCTGTGTGTATCAAGAATGGTCCACCACCCAAAGGACATCCAGCCAACTTGACACAACTGTGGGAAACATTGGAGTCAACATGGGCCAGCATCCCTGTGGAACGCTTTCAACACCTTGTAGAGTCCATGCCACGATGAATTAAGGTTGTTCTGAGGGCAAAAATGTAACCAATCAGATTGCGTTGCTAGCACTAACCCTTTAATACCATTGAATTTAACAGTTAGCAAATGGTTCAACTCGATAAAAATTATAGTAATCTGCGTGTATCAAAGTAGATCAAAGGCCATTTTTAAAGCTTTCCCCCAAGCTGCACATATAACAAATCCTAGAGCCATTCTCAGATCGTGGTATTGAAGGTTACTTGATGAAACTGTCAACGTCTGTCTGCCTCTGTGTGTCTTAAGGGCTAGGAACAGCAGAGCCATTTATGCTTTCATCTGACAACGCAAAGTAAAGTGGTCTGACTTGTACTGTTGTCAAATCAAGGATCTGTTGTCAAATCATTTTCTAATCCCTCTCCATGGTTGTTTCCTACTGTAAATCAAAGTGCAGTACATGTCATTGAGGACGATGTTGTTGAAATAGGGAAAACATTATTAGGATAGGCAATGTTAGTCACAAGTGGACCATTATTTAAGCAATAATGCCGGAACTCCCTACAAGGGCTGCCAGAGTCGGAGCCAAGGCCCGGGATACAGCCTTTGGAGGGAGTTGTCACAAGATCATTCCCAGGTTCGAGGGCATTATTGCTTTTAGAAAACGGTTGCCAACATATTTATAAAAAATATGAATGACATGTTATAATTAAAAACATAATTTTAACGAGTAAATTTGTTTTTGCATTTTGAAGTTGCTACCCAAGCGGGCTGGTCATTAGTTATTTTCTCGTGTTTTGACCCAGTCGTTAATTCGAATCATTCTATTCATTCGACGTTGCTACTGTATGCTAAACAAATCATTGGCATGTACCTAGCTAGCAGAGATGCAATGATGATGACAGACAATAACTTCAATAAATAATGATTTAATAACTATCCAATAGGCCGCAGTAAGTAGGTGTGCTGATGGCACTGCACTGGGCTTTACTAGTATTAGCAGATCAATATAGATTTTTTTTCTGAATCTCTGCTTTGGTATAAAAGTAGTTGTATAATTAAGAACAGTATCTTGCAGGATTCAATAGTTGGATTTGTAAGAGTTGTTGCCCTGTCCCTTTCTGTAAGAGTTGTTGCCCTGTCCCTTTCTGTAAGAGTTGTTGCCCTGTCCCTTTCTGTAAGAGTTGTTGCCCAGTCCCTTTCTGTAAGAGTTGTTGGCTTGTCCCTTTCTGTAAGAGTTGTTGCCCTGTCCCTTTCTGGAAGAGTTGTTGACCTGTCCCTTTCTGTAAGAGTTGTTGCCCTGTCCCTTTCTGTAAGAGTTGTTGGCCTGTCCCTTTCTGTAAGAGTTGTTGGCCTGTCCCTTTCTGTAAGAGTTGTTGCCCTGTCCCTTTCTGTAAGAGTTGTTGCCCTGTCCCTTTCTGTAAGAGTTGTTGGCCTGTCCCTTTCTGTAAGAGTTGTTGCCCTGTCCCTTTCTGTAAGAGTTGTTGCCCTGTCCCTTTCTGTAAGAGTTGTTGCCCTGTCCCTTTCTGTAAGAGTTGTTGCCCTGTCCCTTTCTCTGTGATTGTCATTCTAATGGAATCCAGAAATAACAAAATCCTTTCCTCAAACATTTACATCAAAAGGTGCAAAGTTATGGGCAAAGACACAAAACATCCACATCAAATTAAATATTTGTCTTGATCAAATTACATGGAAAACTACCACTTTTTGTGTAGTATTAATTTACCATCCTTACAAACCACTTAATATAAATGTACATTACTGTATTGTACATAGGCTGGTCATTTAGAATTGGTACCTGTAGACTTTCCATCACCATGAAGAAGAAACAATGCACAATACAGTAATTGAGTACATTGAGACATTAAGTGGTTTGTGATGATGTGATATGAAGATGTGGCTCAGTTGGTTTGCACTCACTACTGGAAGTTGGATAAGAGCATCTACTAAAAGGAATGAATAGGCCATTTCAGTTAACACGTAGAAATAAGTTGCATTTGCAAAGTATTTCAAAAAACTGGAAAACATGTATCAAGCAAGTATTTGTATATTCCACAAGTATTATCAGATTCAAGTTACAAATGTTGGTAAATACTCAAATACAAATGCATTTTTATTTTTTTATATCACAAAGGTAGTGCATGATACGTTGTCCTCTGTAGCTCAGCTGGTAGAGCATGGCGCTTGTAACGTCAGGGTAGTGGGTTCGATCCCCGGGACCACCCATACGTAAAAATGTATGCGCACATGACTGTAAGTTGCTTTGGATAAAAGCGTCTGCTAAATGGCATATTATTATTACAGTGGGGAAAAAAAGTATTTAGTCAGCCACCAATTGTGCAAGTTCTCCCACTTAAAAAGATGAGAGAGGCCTGTAATTTTCATCATAGGTACATGTCAACTATGACAGACAAAATTAGAAAAGAAATCCAGAAAATCACATTGTAGGATTTTTAATGAATTTATTTGCAAATTATGGTGGAAAATAAGTATTTGGTCACCTACAAACAAGCAAGATTTCTGGCTCTCACAGACCTGTAACTTCTTCTTTAAGAGGCTCCTCTGTCCTCCACTCGTTACCTGTATTAATGGCACCTGTTTGAACTTGTTATCAGTATGAAAGACACCTGTCCACAACCTCAAACAGTCACACTCCAAACTCCACTATGGCCAAGACCAAAGAGCTGTCAAAGGACACCAGAAACAAAATTGTAGACCTGCACCAGGCTGGGAAGACTGAATCTGCAATAGGTAAGCAGCTTGGTTTGAAGAAATCAACTGTGGGAGCAATTATTAGGAAATGGAAGACATACAAGACCACTGATAATCTCCCTCGATCTGGGGCTCCACTCAAGATCTCACCCCGTGGGGTCAAAATGATCACAAGAACGGTGAGCAAAAATCCCAGAACCACACGGCGGGACCTAGTGAATAACCTGCAGAGAGCTGGGACCAAAGTAACAAAGCCTACCATCAGTAACACACTACGCCGCCAGGGACTCAAATCCTGCAGTGCGAGACGTGTCCCCCTGCTTAAGCCAGTACATGTCCAGGCCCGTCTGAAGTTTGCTTGAGTGCATTTGGATGATCCAGAAGAGGATTGGGAGAATGTCATATGGTCAGATGAAACCAAAATATAACTTTTTGGTAAAAACTCAACTCGTCGTGTTTGGAGGACAAAGAATGCTGAGTTGCATCCAAAGAACACCATACCTACTGTGAAGCATGGGGGTGGAAACATCATGCTTTGGGGCTGTTTTTCTGCAAAGGGACCAGGATGACTGATCCGTGTAAAGGAAAGAATTAATGGGGCCATGTATCGTGAGATTTTGAGTGAAAACCTCCTTCTATCAGCAAGGGCATTGAAGATGAAACGTGGCTGGGTCTTTCAGCATGACAATGATCCCAAACACACCGCCCGGGCAACGAAGGAGTGGCTTCGTAAGAATCATTTCAAGGTCCTGGAGTGGCCTAGCCAGTCTCCAGATCTCAACCCCATAGAAAATCTTTGGAGGGAGTTGAAAGTCTGTGTTGCCCAGCGACAGCCCCAAAACATCACTGCTCTAGAGGAGATCTGCATGGAGGAATGGGCCAAAATACCAGCAACAGTGTGTGAAAACCTTGTGAAGACTTACAGAAAACGTTTGACCTGTGTCATTGCCAACAAAGGGTATATAACAAAGTATTGAGAAACTTTAGTTATTGACCAAATACTTATTTTCCACCATAATTTGCAAATAAAATCATAAAAATTCCTACAATGTGATTTTCTGGAGAAAAAAAATCTAATTTTGTCTGTCATAGTTGACGTGTACCTATGATGAAAGTTACAGGCCTCTCTCATCTTTTTAAGTGGGAGAACTTGCACAATTGGTGGCTGACTAAATACTTTTTTCCCCCACTGTATACATTGTTGCAGACAGGTAGGTCTATACAACCCCCAACTTATGCAAACAAAATAGTAGCATGGAAAAATTATGTGGAGATGCTTTTTTTCCCGAGGGAGATTAAGTTTATGATTTTCCTGCCTTGGCTGCTGGATAGTGGAATTATGAGACATAACTTCTGCATATCAACCAATCAGCATCCAGAATGCAAAAAACCTGTTTTATAAAAATTATTATGTGGACAATTCTACAAACTTGTCTCTTTTTTCCCCCACATAAAAGTAATATCATTATTCCCAATAGCCATACAGTAGCATCTATAGCAGGGATATTCAACTCTCACCCTACCAGGTCCGGACTACTGTTGGTTTCCTGTTAAACTCTCACCCTACCAGGTCTGGACTACTGCTGGTTTCCTGTTAAACTCTCACCCTACCAGGTCTGGACTACTGTTGGTTTCCTGTTAAACTCTCACCCTACCAGGTCCGGACTACTGTTGGTTTCCTGTTAAACTCTCACCCTACCAGGTCTGGACTACTGCTGGTTTCCTGTTAAACTCTCACCCTACCAGGTCTGGACTACTGTTGGTTTCCTGTTAAACTCTCACCCTACCAGGTCTGGACTACTGTTGGTTTCCTGTTAAACTCTCACCCTACCAGGTCTGGACTACTGTTGGTTTCCTGTTAAACTCTCACCCTACCAGGTCTGGAGTACTGTTGGTTTCCTGTTAAACTCTCACCCTACCAGGTCTGGACTACTGTTGGTTTCCTGTTAAACTCTCACCCTACCAGGTCTGGAGTACTGTTGGTTTCCTGTTAAACTCTCACCCTACCAGGTCCGGACTACTGCTGGTTTCCTGTTAAACTCTCACCCTACCAGGTCTGGACTACTGCTGGTTTCCTGTTAAACTCTCACCCTACCAGGTCCGGACTACTGTTGGTTTCCTGTTAAACTCTCACCCTACCAGGTCTGGACTACTGTTGGTTTCCTGTTAAACTCTCACCCTACCAGGTCCGGACTACTGTTGGTTTCCTGTTAAACTCTCACCCTACCAGGTCTGGACTACTGTTGGTTTCCTGTTAAACTCTCACCCTACCAGGTCTGGACTACTGTTGGTTTCCTGTTAAACTCTCACCCTACCAGGTCCGGACTACTGCTGGTTTCCTGTTAAACTCTCACCCTACCAGGTCTGGACTACTGTTGGTTTCCTGTTAAACTCTCACCCTACCAGGTCTGGACTACTGTTGGTTTCCTGTTAAACTCTCACCCTACCAGGTCCGGACTACTGTTGGTTTCCTGTTAAACTCTCACCCTACCAGGTCTGGAGTACTGTTGGTTTCCTGTTAAACTCTCACCCTACCAGGTCCGGACTACTGTTGGTTTCCTGTTAAACTCTCACCCTACCAGGTCCGGACTACTGTTGGTTTCCTGTTAAACTCTCACCCTACCAGGTCTGGACTACTGTTGGTTTTCTCTTCTACCTGATCATTAATTGCACTCACCTGGGACATAAAGTAGAAAATAACAGGGGAACTGGCTTTCTGGTCCAGATTTGAATTTCAGGGCTCTATATTAACCTGCCTGTTCCATGTCATTAGTATATACCAGCCTGACTGTCCCTGTCATCAGTATATACCAGCCTGACTGTTCCCTGTCAACAGTATATACCAGCCTGACTGTTCCATGTCATCAGTATATACCAGCCTGACTGTTTCCTGTCATCAGTATATACCAGCCTGACTGTTCCCTGTCATCAGTCTATACCAGCCTGACTCTTCCCTGTCATCAGTCTATACCAGCTTGATTCTTCCCTTTCATCAGTATATACCAGCCTGACTGTTTCCTGTCATCAGTATATACCAGCCTGACTATTCCCTGTCATCAGTCTATACCAGCCTGACTGTTTCCTGTCATCAGTCTATACCAACCTGACTCTTCCCTGTCATCAGTCTATACCAGCCTGACTGTTCCCTGTCATCAGTATATACCAGCCTGACTGTTTCCTGTCATCAGTATATACCAGCCTGACTCTTCCCTGTCATCAGTCTATACCAGCCTGACTGTTCCCTGTCATCAGTATATACCAGCCTGACTGTTTCCTGTCATCAGTATATACAGCCTGACTGTTCCCTGTCATCAGTCTATACCAGCCTGACTGTTCCCTGTCATCAGTATTTACCGGCCTGACTGTTCCCTGTCATCAGTCTATACTAACCTGCCTGTTCCCTGTCATCAGTCTATACCAGCCTGACTGTTACCTGTCATCAGTATATACCAGCCTGACTGTTCCCTGTCATCAGTCTATACCAGCCTGACTGTTCCCTGTCATCAGTCTATACCAGCCTGACTGTTACCTGTCATCAGTATATACCAGCCTGACTGTTCCCTGTCATCAGTCTATACCAGCCTGACTGTTCCCTGTCATCAGTATATACCAGCCGGACTGTTACCTGTCATCAGTCTATACTAACCTGCCTGTTCTCTGTCATCAGTCTATACCAGCCTGACTGTTTCCTGTCATCAGTATATACCAGCCTGACTGTTTCCTGTCATCAGTATATACCAGCCTGACTGTTCCCTGTCATCAGTCTATACCAGCCTGACTGTTCCCTGTCATCAGTCTATACCAGCCTGACTGTTACCTGTCATCAGTATATACCAGCCTGACTGTTCCCTGTCATCAGTATATACCAGCCTGACTGTTCCCTGTCATCAGTATATACCAGCCTGACTGTTCCCTGTCATCAGTATATACCAGCCTGACTGTTCCCTGTCATCAGTCTATACCAGCCTGACTGTTCCCTGTCATCAGTCTATACCAGCCTGACTGTTACCTGTCATCAGTATATACCAGCCTGACTGTTCCCTGTCATCAGTCTATACCAGCCTGACTGTTTCCTGTCATCAGTCTATACCAGCCGGACTGTCCCCTGTCATCAGTATTTACCAGCCTGACTGTTCCCTGTCAACTGTCTATACTAACCTGCCTGTTCCCTGTCATCAGTCTATACCAGCCTGACTGTTACCTGTCATCAGTATATACCAGCCTGACTCTTCCCTGTCATCAGTCTATACCAGCCTGACTGTTCCCTGTCATCAGTCTATACCAGCCTGACTGTTACCTGTCATCAGTCTATACCAGCCTGACTATTTCCTGTCATCAGTCTATACCAGCCTGACTGTTTCCTGTCATCAGTCTATACCAGCCTGACTCTTCCCTGTCATCAGTCTATACCAGCCTGACTGTTCCCTGTCATTAGTATATACCAGCCTGACTGTTTCCTGTCATCAGTCTATACCAGCCTGACTGTTCCCTGTCATCAGTCTATACCAGCCTGACTGTTCCCTGTCATCAGTATATACCAGCCTGACTGTTTCCTGTCATCAGTATATACCAGCCTGACTCTTCCCTGTCATCAGTCTATACCAGCCTGACTGTTCCCTGTCATCAGTATATACCAGCCTGACTGTTTCCTGTCATCAGTATATACAGCCTGACTGTTTCCTGTCATCAGTCTATACCAGCCTGACTGTTCCCTGTCATCAGTATTTACCAGCCTGACTATTCCCTGTCATCAGTCTATACTAACCTGCCTGTTCCCTGTCATCAGTCTATACCAGCCTGACTGTTACCTGTCATCAGTATATACCAGCCTGACTGTTCCCTGTCATCAGTCTATACCAGCCTGACTGTTCCCTGTCATCAGTCTATACCAGCCTGACTGTTACCTGTCATCAGTATATACCAGCCTGACTGTTTCCTGTCATCAGTCTATACCAGCCTGCCTGTTCCCTGTCATCAGTATATACCAGCCGGACTGTTACCTGTCATCAGTCTATACTAACCTGCCTGTTCTCTGTCATCAGTCTATACCAGCCTGACTGTTCCCTGTCATCAGTATATACCAGCCTGACTGTTCCCTGTCATCAGTATATACCAGCCTGACTGTTCCCTGTCATCAGTCTATACCAGCCAGACTCTTCCCTGTCATTAGTCTATACCAGCCTGACTGTTCCCTGTCATCAGTCTATACCAGCCTGACTGTTACCTGTCATCAGTATATACCAGCCTGACTGTTCCCTGTCATCAGTATATACCAGCCTGACTGTTCCCTGTCATCAGTATATACCAGCCTGACTGTTCCCTGTCATCAGTATATACCAGCCTGACTGTTCCCTGTCATCAGTATATACCAGCCTGACTGTTCCCTGTCATCAGTATATACCAGCCTGACTGTTCCCTGTCATCAGTCTATACCAGCCTGACTGTTCCCTGTCATCAGTCTATACCAGCCTGACTGTTACCTGTCATCAGTATATACCAGCCTGACTGTTCCCTGTCATCAGTCTATACCAGCCTGACTGTTTCCTGTCATCAGTCTATACCAGCCGGACTGTCCCCTGTCATCAGTATTTACCAGCCTGACTGTTCCCTGTCAACTGTCTATACTAACCTGCCTGTTCCCTGTCATCAGTCTATACCAGCCTGACTGTTACCTGTCATCAGTATATACCAGCCTGACTCTTCCCTGTCATCAGTCTATACCAGCCTGACTGTTCCCTGTCATCAGTCTATACCAGCCTGACTGTTACCTGTCATCAGTCTATACCAGCCTGACTATTCCCTGTCATCAGTCTATACCAGCCTGACTGTTACCTGTCATCAGTCTATACCAGCCTGACTCTTCCCTGTCATCAGTCTATACCAGCCTGACTGTTCCCTGTCATTAGTATATACCAGCCTGACTGTTTCCTGTCATCAGTCTATACCAGCCTGACTGTTCCCTGTCATCAGTCTATACCAGCCTGACTGTTCCCTGTCATCAGTATATACCAGCCTGACTGTTTCCTGTCATCAGTATATACCAGCCTGACTCTTCCCTGTCATCAGTCTATACCAGCCTGACTGTTCCCTGTCATCAGTATATACCAGCCTGACTGTTTCCTGTCATCAGTATATACAGCCTGACTGTTTCCTGTCATCAGTCTATACCAGCCTGACTGTTCCCTGTCATCAGTATTTACCAGCCTGACTATTCCCTGTCATCAGTCTATACTAACCTGCCTGTTCCCTGTCATCAGTCTATACCAGCCTGACTGTTACCTGTCATCAGTATATACCAGCCTGACTGTTCCCTGTCATCAGTCTATACCAGCCTGACTGTTCCCTGTCATCAGTCTATACCAGCCTGACTGTTACCTGTCATCAGTATATACCAGCTGACTGTTTCCTGTCATCAGTCTATACCAGCCTGCCTGTTCCCTGTCATCAGTATATACCAGCCGGACTGTTACCTGTCATCAGTCTATACTAACCTGCCTGTTCTCTGTCATCAGTCTATACCAGCCTGACTGTTCCCTGTCATCAGTATATACCAGCCTGACTGTTCCCTGTCATCAGTATATACCAGCCTGACTGTTCCCTGTCATCAGTCTATACCAGCCTGACTGTTCCCTGTCATCAGTCTATACCAGCCTGACTGTTACCTGTCATCAGTATATACCAGCCTGACTGTTCCCTGTCATCAGTCTATACCAGCCTGACTGTTTCCTGTCATCAGTCTATACCAGCCGGACTGTCCCCTGTCATCAGTATTTACCAGCCTGACTGTTCCCTGTCAACTGTCTATACTAACCTGCCTGTTCCCTGTCATCAGTCTATACCAGCCTGACTGTTACCTGTCATCAGTATATACCAGCCTGACTCTTCCCTGTCATCAGTCTATACCAGCCTGACTGTTCCCTGTCATCAGTCTATACCAGCCTGACTGTTACCTGTCATCAGTCTATACCAGCCTGACTATTCCCTGTCATCAGTCTATACCAGCCTGACTGTTTCCTGTCATCAGTCTATACCAGCCTGACTCTTCCCTGTCATCAGTCTATACCAGCCTGACTGTTCCCTGTCATTAGTATATACCAGCCTGACTGTTTCCTGTCATCAGTCTATACCAGCCTGACTGTTCCCTGTCATCAGTCTATACCAGCCTGACTGTTCCCTGTCATCAGTATATACCAGCCTGACTGTTTCCCTGTCATCAGTATATACCAGCCTGACTCTTCCCTGTCATCAGTCTATACCAGCCTGACTGTTCCCTGTCATCAGTATATACCAGCCTGACTGTTTCCTGTCATCAGTATATACAGCCTGACTGTTTCCCTGTCATCAGTCTATACCAGCCTGACTGTTCCCTGTCATCAGTATTTACCAGCCTGACTATTCCCTGTCATCAGTCTATACTAACCTGCCTGTTCCCTGTCATCAGTCTATACCAGCCTGACTGTTACCTGTAATCAGTATATACCAGCCTGACTGTTCCCTGTCATCAGTCTATACCAGCCTGACTGTTCCCTGTCATCAGTCTATACCAGCCTGACTGTTACCTGTCATCAGTATATACCAGCTGACTGTTTCCTGTCATCAGTCTATACCAGCCTGCCTGTTCCCTGTCATCAGTATATACCAGCCGGACTGTTACCTGTCATCAGTCTATACTAACCTGCCTGTTCTCTGTCATCAGTCTATACCAGCCTGACTGTTCCCTGTCATCAGTATATACCAGCCTGACTGTTCCCTGTCATCAGTATATACCAGCCTGACTGTTCCCTGTCATCAGTCTATACCAGCCAGACTCTTCCCTGTCATCAGTCTATACCAGCCTGACTGTTCCCTGTCATCAGTCTATACCAGCCTGACTGATACCTGTCATCAGTATATACCAGCCTGACTGTTCCCTGTCATCAGTATATACCAGCCTGACTGTTCCCTGTCATCAGTATATACCAGCCTGACTGTTCCCTGTCATCAGTCTATACCAGCCTGACTGTTCCCTGTCTTCAGTCTATACCAGCCTGACTGTTACCTGTCATCAGTATATACCAGCCTGACTGTTCCCTGTCATCAGTCTATACCAGCCTGACTGTTTCCTGTCATCAGTCTATACCAGCCGGACTGTCCCCTGTCATCAGTATTTACCAGCCTGACTGTTCCCTGTCAACTGTCTATACTAACCTGCCTGTTCCCTGTCATCAGTCTATACCAGCCTGACTGTTACCTGTCATCAGTATATACCAGCCTGACTCTTCCCTGTCATCAGTCTATACCAGCCTGACTGTTACCTGTCATCAGTATATACCAGCCTGACTGTTTCCTGTCATCAGTCTATACCAGCCTGCCTGTTCCCTGTCATCAGTATATACCAGCCGGACTGTTACCTGTCATCAGTCTATACTAACCTGCCTGTTCTCTGTCATCAGTCTATACCAGCCTGACTGTTCCCTGTCATCAGTATATACCAGCCTGACTGTTCCCTGTCATCAGTATATACCAGCCTGACTGTTCCCTGTCATCAGTCTATACCAGCCAGACTCTTCCCTGTCATTAGTCTATACCAGCCTGACTGTTCCCTGTCATCAGTCTATACCAGCCTGACTGTTACCTGTCATCAGTATATACCAGCCTGACTGATCCCTGTCATCAGTATATACCAGCCTGACTGTTCCCTGTCATCAGTATATACCAGCCTGACTGTTCCCTGTCATCAGTATATACCAGCCTGACTGTTCCCTGTCATCAGTATATACCAGCCTGACTGTTCCCTGTCATCAGTATATACCAGCCTGACTGTTCCCTGTCATCAGTCTATACCAGCCTGACTGTTCCCTGTCATCAGTCTATACCAGCCTGACTGTTACCTGTCATCAGTATATACCAGCCTGACTGTTCCCTGTCATCAGTCTATACCAGCCTGACTGTTTCCTGTCATCAGTCTATACCAGCCGGACTGTCCCCTGTCATCAGTATTTACCAGCCTGACTGTTCCCTGTCAACTGTCTATACTAACCTGCCTGTTCCCTGTCATCCAGTCTATACCAGCCTGACTGTTACCTGTCATCAGTATATACCAGCCTGACTCTTCCCTGTCATCCAGTCTATACCAGCCTGACTGTTCCCTGTCATCAGTCTATACCAGCCTGACTGTTACCTGTCATCAGTCTATACCAGCCTGACTATTCCCTGTCATCAGTCTATACCAGCCTGACTGTTTCCTGTCATCAGTCTATACCAGCCTGACTCTTCCCTGTCATCAGTCTATACCAGCCTGACTGTTCCCTGTCATTAGTATATACCAGCCTGACTGTTTCCTGTCATCAGTCTATACCAGCCTGACTGTTCCCTGTCATCAGTCTATACCAGCCTGACTGTTCCCTGTCATCAGTATATACCAGCCTGACTGTTTCCTGTCATCAGTATATACCAGCCTGACTCTTCCCTGTCATCAGTCTATACCAGCCTGACTGTTCCCTGTCATCAGTATATACCAGCCTGACTGTTTCCTGTCATCAGTATATACAGCCTGACTGTTCCCTGTCATCAGTCTATACCAGCCTGACTGTTCCCTGTCATCAGTATTTACCAGCCTGACTGTTCCCTGTCATCAGTCTATACTAACCTGCCTGTTCCCTGTCATCAGTCTATACCAGCCTGACTGTTACCTGTCATCAGTATATACCAGCCTGACTGTTCCCTGTCATCAGTCTATACCAGCCTGACTGTTCCCTGTCATCAGTCTATACCAGCCTGACTGTTACCTGTCATCAGTATATACCAGCCTGACTGTTTCCTGTCATCAGTCTATACCAGCCTGCCTGTTCCCTGTCATCAGTATATACCAGCCGGACTGTTACCTGTCATCAGTCTATACTAACCTGCCTGTTCTCTGTCATCAGTCTATACCAGCCTGACTGTTCCCTGTCATCAGTATATACCAGCCTGACTGTTCCCTGTCATCAGTATATACCAGCCTGACTGTTCCCTGTCATCAGTCTATACCAGCCAGACTCTTCCCTGTCATCAGTCTATACCAGCCTGACTGTTCCCTGTCATCAGTCTATACCAGCCTGACTGTTACCTGTCATCAGTATATACCAGCCTGACTGTTCCCTGTCATCAGTATATACCAGCCTGACTGTTCCCTGTCATCAGTATATACCAGCCTGACTGTTCCCTGTCATCAGTCTATACCAGCCTGACTGTTCCCTGTCTTCAGTCTATACCAGCCTGACTGTTACCTGTCATCAGTATATACCAGCCTGACTGTTCCCTGTCATCAGTCTATACCAGCCTGACTGTTTCCTGTCATCAGTCTATACCAGCCGGACTGTCCCCTGTCATCAGTATTTACCAGCCTGACTGTTCCCTGTCAACTGTCTATACTAACCTGCCTGTTCCCTGTCATCAGTCTATACCAGCCTGACTGTTACCTGTCATCAGTATATACCAGCCTGACTGTTCCCTGTCATCAGTCTATACCAGCCTGACTGTTCCCTGTCATCAGTCTATACCAGCCTGACTGTTACCTGTCATCAGTCTATACCAGCCTGACTGTTCCCTGTCATCAGTCTATACCAGCCTGACTGTTACCTGTCATCAGTATATACCAGCCTGACTGTTCCCTGTCATCAGTATATACCAGCCTGACTGTTCCCTGTCATCAGTATATACCAGCCTGACTGTTCCCTGTCATCAGTATATACCAGCCTGACTGTTCCCTGTCATCAGTCTATACCAGCCTGACTGTTCCCTGTCATCAGTCTATACCAGCCTGACTGTTACCTGTCATCAGTATATACCAGCCTGACTGTTCCCTGTCATCAGTCTATACCAGCCTGACTGTTTCCTGTCATCAGTCTATACCAGCCGGACTGTCCCCTGTCATCAGTATTTACCAGCCTGACTGTTCCCTGTCAACTGTCTATACTAACCTGCCTGTTCCCTGTCATCAGTCTATACCAGCCTGACTGTTACCTGTCATCAGTATATACCAGCCTGACTCTTCCCTGTCATCAGTCTATACCAGCCTGACTGTTCCCTGTCATCAGTCTATACCAGCCTGACTGTTTCCTGTCATCAGTCTATACCAGCCTGACTCTTCCCTGTCATCAGTCTATACCAGCCTGACTGTTACCTGTCATCAGTATATACCAGCCTGACTCTTCCCTGTCATCAGTCTATACCAGCCTGACTGTTCCCTGTCATCAGTCTATACCAGCCTGACTGTTACCTGTCATCAGTCTATACCAGCCTGACTATTCCCTGTCATCAGTCTATACCAGCCTGACTGTTTCCTGTCATCAGTCTATACCAGCCTGACTCTTCCCTGTCATCAGTCTATACCAGCCTGACTGTTCCCTGTCATTAGTATATACCAGCCTGACTGTTTCCTGTCATCAGTCTATACCAGCCTGACTCTTCCCTGTCATCAGTCTATACCAGCCTGACTGTTACCTGTCATCAGTCTATACCAGCCTGACTGTTCCCTGTCATCAGTCTATACCAGCCTGACTGTTACCTGTCATCAGTCTATACCAGCCTGACTATTCCCTGTCATCAGTCTATACCAGCCGGACTGTCCCCTGTCATCAGTATTTACCAGCCTGACTGTTCCCTGTCAACTGTCTATACTAACCTGACTATTCCCTGTCATCAGTCTATACCAGCCTGACTGTTTCCTGTCATCAGTCTATACCAGCCTGACTCTTCCCTGTCATCAGTCTATACCAGCCTGGCTGTACCCTGTCATCAGTATATACCAGCCGGACTGTTACCTGTCATCAGTCTATACTAACCTGCCTGTTCTCTGTCATCAGTCTATACCAGCCTGACTGTTCCCTGTCATCAGTATATACCAGCCTGACTGTTTCCTGTCATCAGTATATACCAGCCTGACTGTTCCCTGTCATCAGTCTATACCAGCCTGACTCTTCCCTGTCATCAGTCTATACCAGCCTGACTGTTCCCTGTCATCAGTATATACCAGCCTGACTGTTTCCTGTCATCAGTATATACCAGCCTGACTGTTCCCTGTCATCAGTCTATACCAGGCTGACTGTTTCCTGTCATCAGTATTTACCAGCCTGACTGTTCCCTGTCAACTGTCTATACTAACCTGCATGTTCCCTGTCATCAGTCTATACCAGCCTGACTGTTACCTGTCATCAGTATATACCAGCCTGACTGTTCCCTGTCATCAGTCTATACCAGCCTGACTGTTCCCTGTCATCAGTCTATACCAGCCTGACTGTTACCTGTCATCAGTATATACCAGCCTGACTGTTCCCTGTCATCAGTCTATACCATTCTGACTGTTTCCTGTCATCAGTCTATACCAGCCGGACTGTTACCTGTCATCAGTATATACCAGCCTGACTCTTCCCTGTCATCAGTCTATACCAGCCTGACTGTTCCCTGTCATCAGTCTATACCAGCCTGACTGTTACCTGTCATCAGTATATACCAGCCTGACTGTTCCCTGTCATCAGTCTATACCAGCCTGACTGTTCCCTGTCATCAGTCTATACCAGCCTGACTGTTCCCTGTCATCAGTCTATACCAGCCTGACTATTTCCTGTCATCAGTATATACCAGCCGGACTGTTACCTGTCATCAGTCTATACTAACCTGCCTGTTCTCTGTCATCAGTCTATACCAGCCTGACTGTTCCCTGTCATTAGTATATACCAACCAGCCTGACTGTTCCCTGTCATCAGTCTATCCCAACCAGCCTGACTGTCCCTGTCATCAGTATATACCAGCCTGACTGTTTCCTGTCATCAGTATATACCAGCCTGACTGTTCCCTGTCATCAGTATATACCAGCCTGACTGTTTCCTGTCATCAGTATATACCAGCCTGACTGTTCCCTGTCATCAATTTGATGTGTCTTGTCTACATCCCATCATAGTGGAGGGAGGGAGGTTCCCACACTGTCGTACTGAAATAGCCCTGTAGCAGAGGAAGGTCACAGAGGTCAAAGACAGAACACAGAGGGGCCGCAATACTGTAATCACTCTAACATATGTGACACCAAGAAATTCCCACACAGACTTTGATTAGTACAAGGTGAATAGTTATTTACCTAATAAACTATGTCTACTTCGATGGGGTCTAGGCAAAGATTACTTTTCAATTAGACTTTTAAGTTTGACAAAAGCATTTAAAGCCATTTCTCTGTTACGTTCTATGGCAGACAAGCAATGACATCACGTTTGATGTGGGGGGGGGGGCAGAATAGAACGTGGATTGATAGCAAATGTACGCTACACATACTGGCAGACATCAACTATGTCTGTCTGTGTCGATGGGATCTGGGAAAGGTGACACGTTTAATTGAATGTAAAGCATTCATGTGATATTCAAGTCTCTCTAACATATGATTACATACTCAGGCCCATCACACCTGAGATAGCTGAACTGTTGGCCAGTACCTCCCAATACTAGGCCTATCCACAGGGCTACTTACTGTATAAGAACATAGGCTTTCTGATCAAAAGCACATGAGGTGCTCCGGGCAGAGCGAAATGTGATTGGGGGTACAGTAAAATAATAAATAAAAGGTTGAAACCCCTTGCTGAAGACCATTAATGAGTCCTTTCCATCATAGCCTGCTCTGTTCTGGGCAGTCTGCACTTCTCTTCTGTCCATTTCATTCCAACACATGCTGCTGTTCTTGAGAGTCTTACGTTTTATGACAGCAATTACATTTAATTTGGGGGCAAAGTTAATATAATATACTGGCACCACATTAGTCTGTTCTTATATACTGGGACCACATTAGTCTGTTCTTATATACTGGGACCACATTAGTCTGTTTTTATATACTGGCACCACATTAGTCTGTTTTTATATACTGGGACCACATTAGTCTGTTTTTATATACTGGGACCACATTAGTCTGTGTTTATATACTGGGACCACATTAGTCTGTGTTTATATACTGGGACCACATTAGTCTGTTTTTATATACTGGGACCACATTAGTCTGTGTTTATATACTGGGACCACATTAGTCTGTGTTTATATACTGGGACCACATTAGTCTGTGTTTATATACTGGGACCACATTAGTCTGTTTTTATATACTGGGACCACATTAGTCTGTGTTTATATACTGGGACCACATTAGTCTGTTTTTATATACTGGGACCACATTAGTCTGTGTTTATATACTGGGACCACATTAGTCTGTTTTTATATACTGGGACCACATTAGTCTGTTTTTATATACTGGGACCACATTAGTCTGTTTTTATATACTGGGACCACATTAGTCTGTGTTTATATACTGGGACCACATTAGTCTGTGTTTATATACTGGGACCACATTAGTCTGTGTTTATATACTGGGACCACATTAGTCTGTTTTTATATACTGGGACCACATTAGTCTGTTTTTATATACTGGGACCACATTAGTCTGTTTTTATATACTGGGACCACATTAGTCTGTTTTTATATACTGGGACTATTTTGACCAGATCACTACTGGAGAGTGAGAGCCCTATACATAGGGTGCCATTTGTGACGCAGAAATACGTCATTCTGACATGTTGTTGTTTTTCCCTCTCTTCTTCCAGGGATGGTCTGGGCTGAGTGTAAGCAGCTGTGGTCCAAGGGAGCTCGGGAATATCTGTTGGAGACATGGAATCTTCTAGACTTTGGAATGCTGGGCCTTTTCGTGACGTCCTTCATCACTAAATTAATGGCATTCTGGCATGCGTATGCAGCACAGAGCTACGTCGACAAGCACTATACCGACCTGTCCAACATTACCCTGTCCCCGGAGATAGAGTACTACAGACTGGGTAGGTGAAGACAGAAACCTGTCCAACATTACCCTGTCCCCGGAGATAGAGTACTATAGACTGGGTAGGTGAAGACAGAAACCTGTCCAACATTACCCTGTCCCCAGAGATAGAGTACTACAGACTGGGTAGGTGAAGACAGAAACCTGTCCAACATTACCCTGTCCCCGGAGATAGAGTACTACAGACTGGGTAGGTGAAGACAGAAACCTGTCCAACATTACCCTGTCCCCAGAGATAGAGTACTATAGACTGGGTAGGTGAAGACAGAAACCTGTCCAACATTACCCTGTCCCCAGAGATAGAGTACTACAGACTGGGTAGGTGAAGACAGAAACCTGTCCAACATTACCCTGTCCCCAGAGATAGAGTACTACAGACTGGGTAGGTGAAGACAGAAACCTGTCCAACATTACCCTGTCCCCGGAGATAGAGTACTACAGACTGGGTAGGTGAAGACAGAAACCTGTCCAACATTACCCTGTCCCCGGAGATAGAGTACTATAGACTGGGTAGGTGAAGACAGAAACCTGTCCAACATCACCCTGTCCCCGGAGATAGAGTACTATAGACTGGGTAGGTGAAGACAGAAACCTGTCCAACATTACCCTGTCCCCAGAGATAGAGTACTACAGACTGGGTAGGTGAAGACAGAAACCTGTCCAACATTACCCTGTCCCCGGAGATAGAGTACTACAGACTGGGTAGGTGAAGACAGAAACCTGTCCAACATTACCCTGTCCCCAGAGATAGAGTACTACAGACTGGGTAGGTGAAGACAGAAACCTGTCCAACATTACCCTGAACCCAGAGATAGAGTACTACTGACTGGGTAGGTGAAGACAGAAACCTGTCCAACATTACCCTGTCCCCGGAGATAGAGTACTATAGACTGGGTAGGTGAAGACAGAAACCTGTCCAACATCACCCTGGCCCCGGAGATAGAGTACTATAGACTGGGTAGGTGAAGACAGAAACCTGTCCAACATTACCCTGTCCCCAGAGATAGAGTACTACAGACTGGGTAGGTGAAGACAGAAACCTGTCCAACATTACCCTGTCCCCGGAGATAGAGTACTATAGACTGGGTAGGTGAAGACAGAAACCTGTCCAACATTACCCTGTCCCCAGAGATAGAGGTACTACAGACTGGGTAGGTGAAGACAGAAACCTGTCCAACATTACCCTGAACCCAGAGATAGAGTACTACTGACTGGGTAGGTGAAGACAGAAACCTGTCCAACATTACCCTGTCCCCAGAGATAGAGTACTACAGACTGGGTAGGTGAAGACAGAAACCTGTCCAACATTACCCTGTCCCCGGAGATAGAGTACTACAGACTGGGTAGGTGAAGACAGAAACCTGTCCAACATTACCCTGTCCCCGGAGATAGAGTGCTATAGACTGGGTAGGTGAAGACAGAAACCTGTCCAACATTACCCTGTCCCCGGAGATAGAGTACTATAGACTGGGTAGGTGAAGACAGAAACCTGTCCAACATTACCCTGTCCCCAGAGATAGAGTACTACAGACTGGGTAGGTGAAGACAGAAACCTGTCCAACATTACCCTGTCCCCGGAGATAGAGTACTATAGACTGGGTAGGTGAAGACAGAAACCTGTCCAACATTACCCTGGCCCCAGAGATAGAGTACTATAGACTGGGTAGGTGAAGACAGAAACCTGTCCAACATTACCCTGTCCCCGGAGATAGAGTACTACAGACTGGGTAGGTGAAGACAGAAACCTGTCCAACATTACCCTGTCCCCAGAGATAGAGTACTACAGACTGGGTAGGTGAAGACAGAAACCTGTCCAACATTACCCTGTCCCCAGAGATAGAGTACTATAGACTGGGTAGGTGAAGACAGAAACCTGTCCAACATTACCCTGTCCCCAGAGATAGAGTACTACAGACTGGGTAGGTGAAGACAGAAACCTGTCCAACATTACCCTGTCCCCAGAGATAGAGTACTACAGACTGGGTAGGTGAAGACAGAAACCTGTCCAACATTACCCTGTCCCCAGAGATAGAGTACTACAGACTGGGTAGGTGAAGACAGAAACCTGTCCAACATTACCCTGTCCCCGGAGATAGAGTACTACAGACTGGGTAGGTGAAGACAGAAACCTGTCCAACATTACCCTGTCCCCAGAGATAGAGTACTACAGACTGGGTAGGTGAAGACAGAAACCTGTCCAACATTACCCTGTCCCCAGAGATAGAGTACTACAGACTGGGTAGGTGAAGACAGAAACCTGTCCAACATTACCCTGTCCCCGGAGATAGAGTACTACAGACTGGGTAGGTGAAGACAGAAACCTGTCCAACATCACCCTGTCCCCGGAGATAGAGTACTATAGACTGGGTAGGTGAAGACAGAAACCTGTCCAACATTACCCTGTCCCCAGAGATAGAGTACTATAGACTGGGTAGGTGAAGACAGAAACCTGTCCAACATCACCCTGTCCCCGGAGATAGAGTACTATAGACTGGGTAGGTGAAGACAGAAACCTGTCCAACATTACCCTGTCCCCAGAGATAGAGTACTACAGACTGGGTAGGTGAAGACAGAAACCTGTCCAACATTACCCTGTCCCCAGAGATAGAGTACTACAGACTGGGTAGGTGAAGACAGAAACCTGTCCAACATTACCCTGTCCCCGGAGATAGAGTACTACAGACTGGGTAGGTGAAGACAGAAACCTGTCCAACATTACCCTGTCCCCAGAGATAGAGTACTACAGACTGGGTAGGTGAAGACAGAAACCTGTCCAACATTACCCTGTCCCCAGAGATAGAGTACTACAGACTGGGTAGGTGAAGACAGAAACCTGTCCAACATTACCCTGTCCCCAGAGATAGAGTACTACAGACTGGGTAGGTGAAGACAGAAACCTGTCCAACATTACCCTGTCCCCGGAGATAGAGTACTATAGACTGGGTAGGTGAAGACAGAAACCTGTCCAACATTACCCTGAACCCGGAGATAGAGTACTACAGACTGGGAAGGTGAAGACAGAAACCTGTCCAACATTACCCTGAACCCAGAGATAGAGTACTACAGACTGGGTAGGTGAAGACAGAAACCTGTCCAACATTACCCTGTCCCCAGAGATAGAGTACTATAGACTGGGTAGGTGAAGACAGAAACCTGTCCAACATTACCCTGTCCCCAGAGATAGAGTACTACAGACTGGGTAGGTGAAGACAGAAACCTGTCCAACATTACCCTGTCCCCGGAGATAGAGTACTACAGACTGGGTAGGTGAAGACAGAAACCTGTCCAACATTACCCTGTCCCCGGAGATAGAGTACTATAGACTGGGTAGGTGAAGACAGAAACCTGTCCAACATTACCCTGGCCCCAGAGATAGAGTACTACAGACTGGGTAGGTGAAGACAGAAACCTGTCCAACATTACCCTGTCCCCAGAGATAGAGTACTACAGACTGGGTAGGTGAAGACAGAAACCTGTCCAACATTACCCTGTCCCCGGAGATAGAGTACTACAGACTGGGTAGGTGAAGACAGAAACCTGTCCAACATTACCCTGAACCCAGAGATATAGTACTACTGACTGGGTGAGCGCAGACAGAACATTTACTTTTAAATAATTCATTTAAATACAAAAAACTCTGCTAGGGAGGCTGGTCAAGGTTGCATTATATCAGTAACATTTCACAGCCTGGTCCCAGATCTGTTGGTGCTCTTGCCAACTCCATTGCTCATTGTCAAGCCAAATGGAAACATACCGGCACCCAAGCTAGAAATCTCACTGTGCATGTTATTCACGACAGTAGAATCAATATTAAAGTCAAATGAAAAATGAACCTTTGCCCCAGACAAAATATTGACATCCAGGTATGTTTATGAGGTGCTGGAGTTCTCGGTCACTTCATCACAAATCTAAAAACTGCTGCACATGCTCCCTTTGCATAGACCCAATCGAAGTAGACATGTATGTATATATGTATTTACATGTTAAATAACTATTCACCTTGTACTAATCAACGTCCCTGTGGTCATTTCTTGGTGTCACATACACTACCGGTCAAAAGTTTTAGAACACCTACTCATTCAAGGGGTTTGTCTTTATTTTTAGAATAATAGCGAAGACATCTAAACTATGAAACAACATATATGGAATCATGCAGTAATCCAATTTTTTTTTAACAAATTCAAATATATTTTATATTTGAGATTCTTCAAATTGCCACCCTTTGCCTTGATGACAGCTTTGCACACTCTTGGCATTCTCTCAACCAGCTTGACCTGGAATGCTTTTCCAACAGTCTTGAAGGAGTTCCCACATATGCTGAGCACTTGTTGGCTGCTTTTCCTTCACTCTGCGTTCCAACTCATCCCAAACCATCTCAATTGGGTTGAGGTCGGGGGATTGTGGAGGCCAGGTCATCTGATGCAGCACTCCATCACTCTCCTTCTTGGTAAAATAGCCCTTACACAGCCTGGAGGTGTGTTGGGTCATTGTCCTGTTGAAAACAAATGATAGTCCCACTAAGCCCAAACCAGATGGGATGGCGTATCGCTGCAGAATGATGTGGTAGCCATGCTGGTTAAGTGTGCCTTGAATTCTAAATAAATCACAGACAGTGTCACCAGCAAAGCACCCCCACACCATAACACCTCCTCCTCCATGCTTCATGGTGGGAACCACACATGCGGAGATCATCCGTTCACCCACACCGCATCTCACAAGGACACACGTTTGGAACCAAAAATCTCAAATTTGGACTCCAGACCAAAGGACACATTTCCACAATGTCCATTGTTTTTGTTTCTTGGCCCAAGAAAGTCTCTTCTTCTTATTGGTGTCCTTTAGTAGTGGTTTCTTTGCAGCAATTCGACCATGAAGGCCTGATTCACACAGTCTCCTCTGAACAGTTGATGTTGAGATGTGTATGTGACTTGAACTCTGTGAAGCATCCTTCTCTCCCTCCCCTCCCGGAGGACCTGAGCCCTAGGACCATGCCTCAGGACTACCTGGCCTGATGACTCCTGGCTGTCCCCAGTCCACCTGGTCGTGCTGCTGCTCCAGTTTCAACTCTTCTGCCTGCGGCTGTGGAACCCTGACCTGTTCACCGGACGTGCTACCTTGTCCCAGACCTGCTGTTTTCAACTCTCTCTCTCTACCACACCTGTTATTTCGACCTCTAAATGCCCGGCTAAAAAAAGTGACATTTACTCTTGAGGTGCTGACCTGTTGCAACCTCTACAACCACTCTGATTATTATTTGACCCTGCTGGTCATCTATGAACGTTTGAACATCTTGGAGAAAAATTTGGCCTTAATGGCAATGTACTGTTATAATCTCCACCCGGCACAGCCAGAAGAGGACTGGCCACCCCTCAGAGCCTGGTTCCTCTCTAGGTTTCTTCCTAGGTTCCTGCCTTTCTAGGGAGTTTTTCCTAGCCACCGTGCTTCTACATCTGCATTGCTTGCTGTTTGGGGTTTTAGGCTGGGTTTCTGTATAAGCACTTTGTGACATCTGCTGTAAAAAGGGCTTTATAAATATATTTGATTGATTGATTGATTGATTTGGGCTGCGATTTCTGAGGCTGGTAACTCTAATGAACTTATCCTCTGCAGCAGCGGTAACTCTGGGTCTTCCATTCCTGTGGCGGTCCTCATGAGAGCCAGTTTCATCATAGCGCTTGATGGTTTTTGCGACTGCACTTGAAGAAACTTTCAAACTTCTTAAAATGTTCTGGATTGACTGACCTTCATGTCTTAAAGTAATGATGGACTGTCATTTCTCTTTGCTTATTTGAGCTGTTCTTGCCATAATATGGACTTGGTCTTTTACCAAATAGGGCTATCTTCTGTATACCACCCCTACCTTGTCACAACACAACTGATTGGCTCAAATGCATTAAGAAGGAAATACATTCCACAAATGAACTTTAAAGAAGGCACACCTGTTCATTGAAATGCATTCCAGGTGACTACCTCATGAAGCTGGTTGAGAGAATGCCAAGAGTGTGCAATGCTTTCATCAAGGCAAAGGGTGGATATTTGAATTATCTTTTTTTGGTTACTACATGATTCCTTATGTGTTATTTTATAGTTTTGATGTCTTCACTATTATTCTACAATGTAGAAAATAGTAAAAATAAAGAAAAACCCTTGAATGAGTAGGTGTTCTAAAACTTTTGACCGGTAGTGTATGTTAGAGTGATTACAGTATTGCGGCCCCTCTGTGTTCTGTCTTTGACCTCTGTGACCCTCCTCTGCTACAGGGCTATTTCAGTACAACAGTGTGGGAACCTCCCTGCCTTCACTATGATGGGATGTAGACAAGACACATCAGGAGGCAATAGAAGGAGGCAATAGAAGGAGGCAATAGAAGGAGACAATAGAAGGAGACAACAGAAGGAGACAATAGAAGGAGACAATAGAAGGAGACAATAGAAGGAGACAATAGAAAGTGTCATTTTGAAGAGTCATTTTGTTTCTTTGGTTGTCTGTTTGTTTATTCATTTGACAGGGACCATGTACAGTCGTGGTCAAAAGTTTTGAGACTGACACAAGTATTTGGTCTTCACAAAGTTCGCTGCTTCAGTGTTATGAGATATTTTTGTCAGATGTTACTATGGTATACTGAAGTATAATTACAAGCATTCCATAAGGGTCAAAGGCTTTTATTGACAATTACATTAAGTTTATGCAAAGAGTCAATATTTGCAGTGTTGACCCTTCTTTTTCAAGACCTCTGCAATCCGCCCTGGCATGCTGTCAATTAACTTCTGGGCCACATCCTGACTGATGGCTGCCCATTCTTGCATAATCAATGCTTGGAGTTTGTCAGAATTAGTGGGTTTTTGTTTGTCCACCCGCCTCTTGAGGATCGACCACAAGTTCTCAATGGGATTAAGGTCTGGGGAGTTTCCTGGCCATGGACCCAAAATGTTGATGTTTTGTTCCCCGAGCCACTTAGTTATCACTTTTTGTCACGGTTCCCTAAGACAGAACCCAGAAGCAGACCAGGACAAGGAGAGTTGAACGAAGGTGAGTGTTTATTACAGATTCAAAAGGTGCAGAATAATCCAGGAGACGGAGCGGGTGGCGGAGATGAGTAGGTGGAGGTGAAGTGGCAGATTAAACGATGGCACGGCAGGGGTTGGGTGAAGGTTCCGGGAGAATGATGTTAATGGCTAACGATCCGGCAGGGAATGGATGTTAGACCAGAGCCTAAGAAGGGTGATGATCAGGACCAGGTGTGCAGATTGCTGATGGGATGCAGGTGCGGAAATCAAGAGAGCTCCCCCGGAGCGTTCCAGCACCCTCGGGAAACTGGAGATCACGAGCAGAACAACTAGACCACAGACAGGACCCGACTCAGACTGCCGGGATCGTTACAGTACCCCCCTCCGACGAACGCCACCGGGCGGACTCCCCGGAGCGCCAGGATGGAGGCGGTAGAAGTCACTGATGAGGTCAGCATCTAGGATCTGTCGCGCGGAATCCAACTCCTCTCTTCAGGACCATACCCCTCCCAGTCCACGAGATACTGGAAACCCCGGCCCCGCCGTCTGGAATCCATGATGCGTCGCACCGTGTAGGCAGGACCACCTCCGATCATCCGAGGAGGAGGAGGAGGAGGCGGAGGAGGCAACAGAGGACTGAGGAAAACAGGCTTGAGGCAGGAGACATGAAAGGTGGGATGGACTCTGAGCGTCCTCGGGAGTTTGAGTCGAACTGCCACCAGATTGATCACCTTCTCCACCACAAACGGACCAATGAACTTCGGTAACAACTTCCTAGACTCAGTCCGTAAAGGAAGATCCCGTGTGGCCAACCAGACCCTATCTCCGATGGTGTAGGTGGGAGCGGGGATCCGGCGACGATTCGCCTGGAGCTGATACCGGTCCGAAACTCTAAGGAGTGCCTTTCTGGCCCGATGCCAGGTCCGGTGGCAACGACGAATATGGGCCTGAACAGAAGGCACTGAGAGCTCCTTCTCCTGAGAAGGGAACAAGGGAGGTTGGTAGCCATACAGGCACTGGAAGGAAGACATCCCAGTGGCAGATGTAGGGAGAGTATTGTGGGCATACTCAACCCAAGGCAACTGAGAGACCCAGGAGGTGGGGTTGGAAGAGGCCAGGCAGCGTAGCGTGGATTCCATCTTCTGGTTGGCTCTCTCCGCCTGACCATTAGATTGGGGGTGAAACCCAGATGTGAGACTGACTGTAGCTCCAATGGCCAAACAGAAGGACTTCCAGACAGCAGAGGTAAACTGAGGGCCACGGTCGGAAACGATATCACTGGGCAAACCGTGGACCCTGAAAACCTCCCCTAACCAGGATCTCGGACGTCTCCGAGGCAGAGGGAAGCTTGGCAATTGGCACAAAGTGGGCGAACTTGCTGAATCTGTCCACGATAGTCAGAACGACCGTGTTCCCCTCAGAAGCGGGCAACCCAGTGACAAAGTCCAGGGCCAGATGCGACCATGGTCGCCGGGGAATAGGAAGGGGGTGAAGTAGTCCAGAGCTGGGCCGATTGGTACTCTTATTCTGCGCACACACTGGACAGGCAGCAACATAACCCCGAGTATCCTCGGCCATGGCAGGCCACCAAAAACGTCTGCGAAGAAACGCCATCGTCCGAGCCACGCCAGGGTGACAAGCCATCTTGCTGGCGTGGGACCATTTGAGGACCGCAGGACGAACCGACTCAGGCACAAACAACCGACCGGGTGGACCGTTACCGGGACCGGGCTGCGTCCGAAGGGCCGCCATCACCTCCTCCTCAATCTTCCACCTAACAGCTCCCACGACGCAGTTCCGGGGGAGAATTGTCTCGGTCTTGGACCCACTCTCCTCCGTCTTGGAGAACATCCGAGACAAGGCGTCCCGCCTTGCCGTTCTTAGATCCAGGTCGGAACGTCAGGGAAAAAATTGAATCGTCCGAAAAACAACGACCACCTGGCCTGACGGGGAGTTGAGACGTCTAGCCGATTGCACGTAAGCAAGATTCTTGTGGTCAGTCCAGACAATAAACGGTTGCTCCGCCCCCCTCCAACCAGTGGCGCCACTCCTCCAAGGCAAGTTTCACCGCGAGAAGCTCCCGGTTACCCACATCGTAATTCCTCTCCGCAGGCGAAAGGCGACGAGAGTAGTAGGCGCAGGGATGGAGTTTACTGTCCGTGGAGCATCGCTGCGACAGGATGGCGCCAACTCCCACATCAGACGCGTCCACTTCAACGACGAACTGACGGGCCGTGTCCGGTTGAGAGAGAATCGGTGCGTTGGTGAATCGCCTCTTCAAATCCAGAAACGCTCGATCCGCCTCCGGATTCCACTTGAAGCTCCTGATACTGGAAGTCAAGGCAGTTAACGGAGCGGCCACACGGCTGTAATCCCGGATGAATCTGCGGTAGAAATTCGCAAACCCCAAAAATCTCTGGAGCTGCAATCTCGTACCGGGCTGGGCCCATTCCAGAACCGCTCTAACCTTCTCCTGGTCCATCCTAATCTCTCCCCTGGAGATGATGTACCCGAGAAAGGATGTTGTGTGGGCGTGAAACTCGCACTTCTCGGCCTTCACGAACAGGCGATTCTCCAACAATCGCTGCAGAACCTGCCGGACATGCTGGACGTGGTCGGAAGGTTCCTTCGAGAAGATCAGAATGTCATCCAGATAAACAAACACAAAGAGACCGATCATATCTCTCAGGACGTCGTTCACCATACTCTGGAATACCGCTGGAGCATTGGTCAGTCCAAACGGCATCACCTGATACTCGAAGTGACCCATCGGTGTATTGAAACCCGTCAACCACTCGTCTCCCTCTCTGATCCGGACCATGTGATACGCATTGCGTAGGTCTAGCTTGGTGAACACCGTAGCACCCTGTAAGGAGTCGAAGGCAGAACTCATCAAGGGCAGGGGATACTTGTTCTTGACCGTGATGTCATTCAACCCCCGATAATCAATACACGGTCGAAGAGAGCCATCCTTCTTACCCACAAAGAAGAATCCTGCCCCCAGGGGTGATGACGAGGGACGAACGAGACCAGCCGCTAGGGACTCCTTGATGTAGGTCTCCAAAGCCTCACGTTCAGGTCGGGAGATACTGTATAACCTTCCCTTGGGGTAGACAGCTCCAGGGAACAGGTTGATGGCACAATCATATGGTCGGTGGGGGAGGGAGTGACAGAGCCTTCTGCTTACTGAACACTTCCCCCAAATCGTGATATGTCTCGGGGAACCAGGGACAAATCTGGGGGTTTAGCCTCAATCACCTGACTGGGAACCGAATGGGGACAGGCAGTCTTGAGACAGTTAGCATGACAATCAAGGCTCCAACTCGTTACCTTGCCCGTCACCCAATCGAACGTGGGATTGTGTTCCTTCAGCCAGGGGTATCCAAGGACCAGAGGAACATGGGAAGACGGCAGAATGAAGAATGAAATCATCTCCGAATGATTCCCCGACAACAGCATCTTAACCGGTTCAGTCCTCATCGTGATACGTGCCAGACTACTGCCGTTCAGAGTGGTCGCTTCAATGGCTTCCGGCAATTGCTCCTTGGAAAGCCCCAGCTGTTCCACCAACTCGGCATCAAGAAAGCTTCCATCGGCACCTGAATCGACAAAAGCGTTAATCGCTAAGCTCTGATTCCTGTTCACAAGGGTAGCCGGGAAACGGGGTCTGACAGAGGTACTGAGAGGTTGAAACTGGCTCGCTAAAAGTCCTCCCAACTTTAGCGAGCCGGGCAGTTTGACGACCGCCGGGAACAAGTGGAGATGTAATGTCCCGAGCTACCACAGTAGAGGCAACAGTTGGTCTTACGTCTATGTTGACGCTCCTCCTTGGTTAACCCGTGCCGCCCCACTTGCATGGGTTCAGAATCGGGAGAGAGAACCTCTCCACTAATCCTTTGTGGTGGAGAATGATCGACGTGTTCTGGTCCACCACCCGACCCGACTGGGAACTGAGAAGCTGATCGATTGGACGGACCCCATTGCTTCTCCCTCCTTCGCTCTCGGACTCGATTATCCACCCGAATAGACAAGGCTACCAAGCTGTCCAGGTCACTAGGCTCCGGATAGGAGATCAACTCATCCTTGAGCTGCTCCGACAGACCCTGGTAAAAGGCCGCTTGCAGAGACTCTCATTCCACCCACTCTCCACAGCCAACGTCTTGAACTCGATCACGAAGTCGGCCACGCTGCGAGTTCCTTGGCGAAGCGAAAACAGGCGCCTAGCTGCGTCCCTCCCTCGGACGGAATGGTCGAAGAGCTTCCTCATCTCGGCCGTGAACCCCTGGTATGAAGCCATGCAGGGATCCTGTCGTTCCCAAACGGCTGAAGCCCACTCCAGCGCTCGACCACGCAGCAACTCAATCACAAAGGCTATCCTAGCCTTGTCTGTGGCATAAGAGTAGGGCTGTAGATCGAACACTAATCCACACTGCATAAGGAAGGAACGGCATCTTCCCAGCTCCCCCTCATATTTATCCGGCGTCGGAACCTTGGGCTCACGGAAGGACACAGCTCCAGAAGCGGCAGGCGAGATGGGTGAAACCGGTAGTGGATCCTCCACCGGAAACTCGCGTTGGTTCTGGACCTCCGTCAGACCGGTAGAAAGGTTCCGAACTGACAACGCGATCTCCTGTAGTGCCGTGCTATGTTGTCCCAACATCTTCTCCTGATGGGAAATGGCATGGCGAACAGAGTCCAGATCCGCTGGGTTCATTAATGGCCGGATCGTTCTGTCACGGTTCCCTAAGACAGAACCCAGAAGCAGACCAGGACAAGGAGAGTTGAACGAAGGTGAGTGTTTATTACAGATTCAAAAGGTGCAGAATAATCCAGGAGACGGAGCGGGTGGCGGAGATGAGTAGGTGGAGGTGAAGTGGCAGATTAAACGATGGCACGGCAGGGGTTGGGTGAAGGTTCCGGGAGAATGATGTTAATGGCTAACGATCCGGCAGGGAATGGATGTTAGACCAGAGCCTAAGAAGGGTGATGATCAGGACCAGGTGTGCAGATTGCTGATGGGATGCAGGTGCGGAAATCAAGAGAGCTCCCCGGAGCGTTCCAGCACCCTCGGGAAACTGGAGATCACGAGCAGAACAACTAGACCACAGACAGGACCCGACTCAGACTGCCGGGATCGTTACACTTTTGCCTTATGGCAAGGTGCTCCATCATGCTGGAAAAGGCATTGGTCGTCACCAAACTGTTCTTGGATGGTTGGGAGAAGTTGCTCTCGGAGGATGTGTTGGTACCATTCTTTATTCATGGCTATGTTCTTAGGCAAAATTGTGAGTGAGCCCACTCCCTTGGCTGAGAAGCAACCCCACACATGAATGGTCTCAGGATGCTTTACTGTTGGCATGACACAGGACTGATGGTAGCGCTCACCTTGTCTTCTCCGGACAAGCTTTTTTCCGGATGCCACAAACAATCAGAAAGGGGATTCATCAGAGAAAATGACTTTACCCCAGTCCTCAGCAGTCCAATCCCTGTACCTTTTGCAGAAAATCAGTCTGTCCCTGATTTTCCTGGAGAGAAGTGGCTTCCTCGCTGCCCTTCTTGACACCAGGCCATCCTCCAAAAGTCTTCGCCTCACTGTGCGTGCAGATGCACTCACACCTGCCTGCTGCCATTCCTGAGCATGCTCTGCACTGGTGGTTCCCCGATTCCGCAGCTGAATCAACTTTAGGAGACGGTCCTGACGGTCCTTGCTGGACTTTCTTGGCGCCTTGAAGCCTTCTTCACAACAATTGAACCTCTCTCCTTGAAGTTCTTGATGATCCGATAAATGGTTGATTTAGGTGCAATCTTACTAGCAGCAATATCCTTGCCTGTGAAGCCCTTTTTGTGCAAAGCAATGATGACGGCACGTGTTTCCTTGCAGGTAACCATGGTTAACAGAGGAAGAACAATGATTTCAAGCACCACCCTCCTTTTAAAGCTTCCAGTCTGTTATTCTAACTCAATCAGCATGACAGAGTGATCTCCAGCCTTGTCCTCGTCAACACTCTCACCTGTGTTAACGAGAGAATCACTGACATGATGTCAGCTGGTCCTTTTGTGGCAGGGCTGAAATGCAGTGGAAATGTTTTTGAGGGATTAAGTTCATTTTCATGGCAAAGAGGGACTTTGCAATTAATTGCAATTCATCTGATCACTCTTCATAACATTCTGGAGTATATGCAAATTGCCATCATAAAAACTGAGGCAGCAGACTTTGTGAAAATTTATATTTGTGTCATTCTCAAAACTTTTGACCACGATTGCAGAAAAGACACATCAAACTGAGATTGAGCAACACTTCTCATAATAATAATATGCCATTTAGCAGACATTTTCATCCAAAGCGATTTACAGTCATGCGTGCATAAATTTTTAGGTATGGGTGGTCCCGTGGATCGAACCCACTACCCTGGCGTTACAAGCACCATGCTCTACCAATTGAGCTACAGAGGACCAGATCTCCATGGAGAACGTTTGCAATGATACTGCCTGATCCATGTGGGCTCTCTCTCTCTCTCTCTCTCTCTCTCTCTCTCTCTCTCTCTCTCTCGCTCTCTCTCGCTCTCTCTCTCTCTCTCTCTCTGTCTCTCTCTCTCTCTCTCTCTCTCTCTCTCTCTCTCTCTCTCTCTCTCTCTCTCTGTGTCTCTCTCTCTCTCTCTCTCTCTCTCTCTCGCTCTCTCTCTCTCTCTCTCTCTCTCTCTCTCTCTCTCTCTCTCTCTCTCTCTCTTTGTCTCTCTCTCTCTCTCTGTCCTCTCTCTCTCTCTCTCTCTCTCTCTCTCTCTCTCTCTCTCTCTCTGTTCTCTCACTCTCTCTGCTCTCTCTCTCTCTCTCTCTGCTCTCTCTCTGCTCTCTCTCTCTGCTCTCTATCTGCTCTCTCTCTCTCTCTCTCTCTCTCTCTCTCTCTCTCTGCTCTCTCTCTCTCTCTCCCTCTCTCTCGCTCCGTCCTCTCTATCTGTCTCTCTCTCTCGCTTTCTCCCTCTCTCTCTGCTCTCTGTCTCTCTCCCCTTCTCAATTCAATTCAATTCAATTCAATTCAATTCAATTTAAGGGCTTTATTGGCATGGGAAACGTATGTTAACGTTGCCAAAGCAAGTGAAGTAGATAATAAACAAAAGTGAAATAAACAATAAAAATTAACAGTAAACATTACACTCAGAAGTTCCAAAAGAATAAAGACATTTCAAATGTCATATTATGTCTATATACAGTGTTGTAACAATGTGCAAATAGTTAAAGTACAAATGGGAAAATAAATCAACATAAATATGGGTTGTATTTACAATGGTGTTTGTTCTTCACTGGTTGCCCTTTTCTTGTGGCAACAGGTCTCAAATCTTCCTGCTGTGATGGCACACTGGTAGTAGATAAGTAGATAAGGGAGTTTATCAACATTGGGTTTGTTTTTTGAATTCTTTGTGGGTCTGTGTAATCTGAGGGAAATATGTGTCTCTAATATGGTCATACATTTGGCAGGAGGTTAGGAAGTGCAGCTCAGTTTCCACCTCATTTTGTGGGCAGTGTGCACATAGCCTGTCTTTTCTTGAGAGCCAGGTCTGCCTACGGCGGCCTTTCTCAATAGCAAGGCTATGCTCACTGAGTCTGTACATAGTCAAAGCTTTCCTTAAATTAGTCACAGTGGTCAGGTATTCTGCCGTTGTGTACTCTCTGTTTACTGTAATCATCTCTCTCTCTCTCTCTCTCTCTCTCTCTCTCTCTCTCTCTCTCTCTCTCTCTCTCTCTCAGCCCGTAATAACTGGGTTCCATCGGACCCCCAGATCATCTCAGAGGGTTTGTATTCCATCGCTGTGGTCCTGAGCTTCTCTCGCATCGCGTACATCCTCCCAGCTAATGAGAGTTTCGGACCCCTGCAGATATCTCTGGGACGGACGGTGAAAGACATCTTTAAGTTCATGGTGATCTTCATCATGGTTTTTGTGGCCTTCATGTTTGGAATGTTCAATCTCTACTCATACTACCTGGGAGCCAAGCAGAATAACGCCTTCACCACGTGAGTATGTAATTATGGAAGAAATGGGATACATACATTGCCTTCGGAAAGTATTCAGACCCCTTGACCTTTTCCACATTTTGTTATGTTACAGCCTTATTCTAAAATTGATAAAATTGTTCATCAATCTACACACAATACCCCATAATGACAATGTTTTAGAAGATTTAGCTAATTAATCATTTAAAAAACCCTCAAGTATTACATTTACATAAGTATTCAGACCCTTTACTCAGTACTTTGTTGAAACACCTTTGGCAGCGACTACAGCCTTGAGTCTTCTTGGGTATGATGCTACAAGCTTGGCACACCTGTATTTGGGGACTTTCTCCCATTCTTCTCTGCAGATCCTCTCAAGCTCTGTCAGGTTGGATGGGGAACGCCGCTGCAGAGCTATTTTCAGGTGTCTCCAGAGATGTTCGATCGGGTTTAAGTCCGGGCTCTGGCTGGGCCACTCAAGGACATTCAGAGACTTGTCCCGAAGCCACTCCTGCATTGTCTTGGCTGTGTGCTTAGGGTCGTTGTCCTGATGGAAGGTGAACCTTCACCCCAGTCTGAGGTCCTGAGCGCTCTGGAGCAGGTTTTCATCAAGGATCTCTCTGTACATTGCCCCGTTCATCTTTACCTAGATCCTGACTAGTCTCCCAGTCCCTGCGGCTGAAAAACATCCCCACAGCATGATGCTGCCACCACCATGCTTCACCGTAGGGATGGTGCCAGGTTTCCTCCAGACGTGACACTTGGCATTCAGGCCAAAGAGTTCAATCTTGGTTTCATCAGACCAGAGGATCTTGTTTTTCATGGTCTGAGGTGCCTTTTGGCAAACTCCAAGTGGGCTGTCATGTGCCTTTTATTGAGGAGTGACTTCCGTCTGGCCACTCTACCATAAAGGCCTGATTGGTGGAGTGCTGCAGAGATGGTCGTCCTTCTGGAAGGTTCTCCCATCTCCACAGAGGAACTCTGGATCTCTGTCAAAGTGACCATCGGGTTCTTGGTCACCTCCCTAACCAAGGCCCTTCTCCCCCGATTGCTCAGTTTGGCCGGGTGGCCATCTCTAGGAAGAGTCTTGGTGGTTCCAAACTTCTTCCATTTAAGAATGATGGAGGCCACTGTGTTCTTGGGGACCTTCAATGCTGCATAATTTTTTTGGTAACTTTCCCCAGATCTGTGCCTCGACACAATCCTGTCTCGGAGCTCTGCGGACAATTCCTTCGACCTCAAGGTGAGGTTTTTGCTGTGACATGCACTGTCAACTGTGGGACCTTATATAGACAGGTGTGTGCCTTTCCAATTCATGTCCAATCAATTTAATTTACCACAGGTGGACTCCAATCAAGTTCTAGAAACATCTCAAGGATGATCAATGGAAACAGGATACACCTGAGCTCAATTTCAAGTCTCATAGCAAAGTGTCTGAATACTTATGTAAATAAGGTAACCTGTTTTCACTTTGTCATTATGGGGTATTGTGTGTAGATTGCTGAGGATTTTTTTGTATTTAATCAATTTTAGATTAAGGCTATAACGTAAATACAGAATACTTTCCGAAGGTACTGAAATGGGATCCATACTGTACAGTGCCTTCAGAAAGTATTCACACCCCTTGAATTTTTCCACATTTTGTTATGTTAACAGCCTGAATTTAAAATTGATTAAATTTAGATATTTTGTCACTGGCCTACACACAATACCCCATAATGTCAAAGTGGAATTATGTTTTCAAAAATCTAAAAGTATTCATTAAAAATGAAAAGCTGAAATGCCTTGAGTCAATAAGTATTCAACCCCTTTGTTATGGCAAGCCTAAAGAAGTTCAGGAGTAAAAATGTGCTTAACCATTCACATAATAAGTTGCATGGACTCACTCTGTGTGCAATAATAGTGTATAACCTGATTTTTGAATGACCACCTCATCTCTGTACCCCACACATACATCTGTAGTTACTCTACAATACTAACTTAATTGACAGAGTGAAAAGAAGGAAGCCTGTACAGAATAAAATATTCCAAAACATGCATCCTGTTTGCAACAAGGCACTAAAGTAATACTGCAAAAAATGTGGCAAAATAATTAACTAAATACAAAGTGTTCTGTTTGGGGCAAATCCAATACAACACATTACTGAGTACCGCTCTCCATATTTTCAACTATAGTGGTGGCTGCATCATGTTATGGGTATGCTTGTAATCATTAAGGACTAGGGAGGTTTTCAGGATAAAAAAAAATTAATGTAATGTAGCTAAGGACAGGAAACATCCTAGAGAGAAACCTGGTTCAGTCTGCTTTCCACCAGACACTGGGAGATGAATTCACCTTTCAGCAGGACAGTAACCTAAGACACAAGGCCAAATCTACACTGGAGTTGCTTACCAAGAAGACAGTGAATGTTCCTGAGTGGCCGAGTTACAGTTTTGACTTGAATTTACTTGAAAATCTATGGCAAGACCTGAAAATGGTTGTCTAGCAATGATCAACAACCAATTTGACAGATCTTGAAGAATTTTGAAAAGAATAATGGGCAAATGTTGCACAATCCAGGTGTGGAAAGCTCTTAGAGACTTACCCATAAAGACTCCCAGCTGTAAAAGGTGATTCTAACATGTATTGACTCAGGGGGTTGAATACTTATCTAATCAATATATACTGTATATTTGTGTACAGATGGATTCCAAGTCTGGAAGTATTCAGCTTTGTTTGATACAGAATAATATATTTTGTTAGCACTTCACTTAAGCGTCCAGGTCTAATACATTGTGATCCAGGTCTAATACATTGTGATCCAGGTGTAATACATTGTGATCCAGGTGTAATACATTGTGATCCAGGTGTAATACATTGGTCTCTGCTCTCCTTCCTCCAGGGTTGAGGAAAGCTTCAAGACGTTATTCTGGGCCATATTTGGCCTGTCTGAAGTCAAGTCAGTGAAGATCAACAATGGCCATAAGTTCATAGAGAATATAGGCTATATCCTGTATGGGGTTTATAATGTCACCATGGTGATCGTCCTGCTCAACATGCTCATTGCCATGATCAATAACTCCTTCCAGGAAATAGAGGTAACTAATGAATTAATGAATAATTGACTGTCCCATAGGGGAAATAGAGGTAATAAGGTTTGATACTTCTTAACATGTTATACTGCTCTTGTATGAGGAATTTGCAGGGGTATAGTTAGTATACCATTTACTATAAGGCCCTGCGATAGACTAGTGTCCTGTCCAGGGGGTGTCCTGTACATCAAGCTGTCTCACTACAGAAACAGGAGATAGACTAGTGTCCTGTCCAGGGGGTGTCCTGTACATCAAGCTGCCTCACTACAGAAACAGGAGATAGACTAGTGTCCTGTCCAGGGGGTGTACTGTACATCAAGCTGTCTCACTACAGAAACAGGAGATAGACTAGTGTCCTGTCCAGGGGGTGTACTGTACATCAAGCTGTCTCACTACAGAAACAGGAGATAGACTAGTGTCCTGTCCAGGGGGTGTACTGTACATCAAGCTGTCTCACTACAGAAACAGGAGATAGACTAGTGTCCTGTCCAGGGGGGTGTACTGTACATCAAGCTGTCTCACTACAGAAACAGGAGATAGACTAGCGTCCTGTCCAGGGGGTGTACTGTACATCAAGCTGTCTCACTACAGAAACAGGAGATAGACTAGTGTCCTGTCCAGGGGGTGTACTGTACATCAAGCTGTCTCACTACAGAAACAGGAGATATACTAGTGTCCTGTCCAGGGGGTGTCCTGGTACATCAAGCTGTCTCACTACAGAAACAGGAGATAGACTAGTGTCCTGTCCAGGGGGTGTACTGTACATCAAGCTGTCTCACTACAGAAACAGGAGATAGACTAGTGTCCTGTCCAGGGGGTGTACTGTACATCAAGCTGTCTCACTACAGAAACAGGAGATAGACTAGTGTCCTGTCCAGGGGGTGTCCTGGTACATCAAGCTGTCTCACTACAGAAACAGGAGATAGACTAGTGTCCTGTCCAGGGGGTGTCCTGGTACATCAAGCTGCCTCACTACAGAAACAGGAGATAGACTAGTGTCCTGTCCAGGGGGTGTACTGTACATCAAGCTGCCTCACTACAGAAACAGGAGATAGACTAGTGTCCTGTCCAGGGGGTGTACTGTACATCAAGCTGTCTCACTACAGAAACAGGAGATAGACTAGTGTCCTGTCCAGGGGGTGTACTGTACATCAAGCTGCCTCACTACAGAAACAGGAGATAGACTAGTGTCCTGTCCAGGGGGTGTACTGTACATCAAGCTGTCTCACTACAGAAACAGGAGATAGACTAGTGTCCTGTCCAGGGGGTGTACTGTACATCAAGCTGTCTCACTACAGAAACAGGAGATAGACTAGTGTCCTGTCCAGGGGGGTGTCCTGTACATCAAGCTGTCTCACTACAGAAACAGGAGATAGACTAGTGTCCTGTCCAGGGGGTGTCCTGTACATCAAGCTGTCTCACTACAGAAACAGGAGATAGACTAGTGTCCTGTCCAGGGGGTGTACTGTACATCAAGCTGTCTCACTACAGAAACAGGAGATAGGCTCCTGCTCCTATGAGCCATTGTGGTTCGGACAAGGCTAATATTTACTATTAGATCATACAACTCTACATTCAACACTATTATGGTATACAAATAGATGGGTTTATTTAACATGTTTTAGTCGTAACAAAGTGCTGTATGCTTCTTTAGTCAATATGGCTCCATGGTGAAGCCACCATTTTGTAGATGTATTGTTATAGGCCACATCTGCATGCTTGACTGTGTTAATGAATCTCCAATCAGACACTGCAGCTTCCATCTGATCTGCTGTCTGATACTCTGGAGGCTGTGGGTTGGCTTCCTTCACTCATTGATAAGAGGCGGAGCGTTCCAAACGCTACCCTATTCTCTTTATAGTCCACTACTTTTGACCAGGGTTCATAGGGCTCTGGTCAAAAGTAGTGCACTATATAGGGAATAGGGGGCCATTCTCTGGTCTAAAGTAGTGCACTATATAGGGAATAGGGTGCCATTCTCTGGTCTAAAGTAGTGCACTATATAGGGAATAGGGGGCCATTCTCTGGTCTAAAGTAGTGCACTATATAGGGAATAGGGTGCCATTCTCTGGTCTAAAGTAGTGCACTATATAGGGAATAGGGTGCCATTCTCTGGTCTAAAGTAGTGCACTATATAGGGAATAGGGTGCCATTCTCTGGTCTAAAGTAGTGCACTATATAGGGAATAGGGGGCCATTCTCTGGTCTAAAGTAGTGCACTATATAGGGAATAGGGTGCCATTCTCTGGTCTAAAGTAGTGCACTACATAGGGAATAGGGTGCCGTTTGGGATGCACACCAAGTCTTTCTGGGTAATTGCTTTGAGCCCCATAGATAAGGTAATTGTAGAATGATTTAGTTTCATACAGCGCTCTGAGTAAAAATGAATTCCAAAGCATTTTTCTCTGCTGCGATGGTAATTGCAGCTACTTACGGGGTTGGAAGAGAAAATCAAATCCTCTCTCATCCAGTTTAGAGGCCGCAGCTGCTCCACCGTTGGGTCTCATTAGGATGTTTGGATCTGCTGTTGGTCATGTCCCTACTCCCCATAAAGTGTCCTACTCTAGACCAGAGCCTTGGCTGTCATCACCATCCATTTCAATCAGGTTGTTATGGCTCTCCCACTCAATGCTTTTAGTATTTACTTCCTCCGTACAATTATTATGGATGTAAAGGCGAAAAGGTTATTTTCTGAAAGCCAGAAGCTTGGAACGATGTTATAAAACTGACTGTTGTTGATTTAAAATGGATTGTTTCTCAGTGCTCAGTTCCCTTTTCAGTCGGTCAACTCAGTGCAACGCTACGGGGAGTTCACGGTAGCGCCCTCTACTGAAGAACATTAGAATCACGCCTGACAGGGCCAATGAACACTGTGCCTGACTGGAAGCCCCGCCTTCCACAGGGGAAAAAGCCGAGGCATGAATTAATCTGCTGTGACAACAGTACCCTCAAGTGGCACGGCCAATCAGGGTACATCACTGGTAGCCAAATCCCCCGAACCCAGAGTGGACCGGGCTCCAAGCAAACGTTGGCACTTTAATCCCCCGAACCCAGAGTGGACCGGGCTCCAAGCAAACGTTATAAACCCCCAGAGCACTTAAACACTATAAACACAGTTTAAACACCCCACAGTGTTAAGATACATTGTTTTTTGGTCCTCTGTAGCTCAGCTGGTAGAGCACGGCGCTTGTAACGCCAATGTAGTGGGTTCGATCCCCGGGACCACCCATACACAAAAATGTATGCACGCATGACTGTAAGTCGCTTTGGATAAAAGCATCTGCTAAATGGCATATTATTATTATTATTATTATTATTGTTTTGTCGCCCTGGATTTTGCAACCAGTGACGTTGGGGTACAGGCTACAATTCATTTTGCATCCCCCATGTTTTTACAGCGTCATTACATCGACTGTTCTCGAGGCCTCAGCGCCTGTTATGAGGGAGATTTCTCCCCTTCTCCAGAAGCCAATCCAAAAGGTTCCTATGTGAGAGGCCCAGGACAGCTGGTTTTCCAAAAGGTTCCTATGTGAGAGGCCCAGGACAGCTGGTTTTCCAAAAGGTTCCTATGTGAGAGGCCCAGGACAGCTGGTTTTTCAAAAGGTTCCTATGTGAGAGGCCCAGGACAGCTGGTATTTCTTAGTTCTCAAAAGGGGCAGGACTTTGAATCCAATTTTAGACCTGTGTGCCCTGAACAACTCAGGGTCTACAAATTCCGAATGCTCACGAACAGCCGGTTGTTACAGTCAGTGCACCCGGGCGATTGGTTCACCTACTTTCATGTGGCCAAATATCCCCCTCACAGGAAGTTGCTGAGGTTCCGTTTCGAGGCTGTAGCCTACGAGTTTCTGGTCCTCCCTTTCAGGCTTTCCCTCGCACTTTCACGGAAGTTGTGGAGGCGGGTTTGGCACCTATGCGGATATTGGACTACCTGGACAATTGGCTAGGGGTAGCGGAGTGGGTGGTGTTTCTCCTCCCTGCTGGTTTCCCATGTTCAGTCTCTGGAGCTGTTTGACTCCGTTTCTGGGTCTCAAGTTAGACTCAGTCGAGAATCGTGCATTCTTGTCCCCGCAGAGGGAGGCCGGTTTTCGGCTTTGCTTGGCCCAATTTCCCTCGCTCCAGGTGACGTATCTCCCCGGGTGCCTCAACACGGTGCAGATATGCAATCCAGGTCGGGAGGAGGCTGCACCCCTGGGTGGTCTCCCAGACATGGGAAATGTTCGACAGGGCCGACATAGATCTTGAGAAAATGAGCGTTTTTGGGCTGTTTTTCTCCATAAGTGTTCTCTGTTGGGAACGGATGTTCTCGTGCACCAGTGGCCTCGGACCTGATTCACCCCACGCTAGAGAGGGTGCGTCGGGAGGACTTGTCGTTGATCCTTGTGGCTCCCCGTTGGCCCAAACGACCTTGGTTCGCAGAGATCATTTGCCTTTTAGGCAGGGACCCGTGGCAACAAGCTTTGGTGCCAAAATAAAGGAATTGTTCCTTTTCTCTGGTGGACATTCTAATGTTCCTAAAGGGGCTTTTCAAGCGGGGTTCATTCTCTGAAGCTATTTCAACGTGTCATTAGAAAGGAATTGATGGTGCCACTCCAGGGGCTCATCCCCTGTTTAAAATGTGTCAGGCCGGTTTCTAAACCTAGCCCACTTTGGGATTTGGCTTTGGTTTTGGATGTGCTGTGTGAGGCCCCCTTTGGACCGATGGAGTCTGTGGATCTGAAGATCCTCTTCCTTCCGCCCTGCTCGTGTCTTTGGCCTCGGCTCAACGCATTGGGGATCTCCACGCGTTATCCATTCACCCCCCTTGTATGAAGTTCACCCTTGGGGACTCTAAGGTGACGTTGTGTCCTAATGCGACCTTCGCCCCTAAGGTCATGAAAAGGTCATGACCTACAGTCTCTTTTCAGCTTTTTCCCATTTCACCTCCTCCGTTTGCAGCAGAGGTTACATGTCCTGTGTCCAGTACGAGCTTTACCATGTACAGCTGAAGTCGGAAGTTTACGTACACCTTAGCCAACTACATTTAAACTCAGTTTTTCACAATTCCTGACATTTAATCCTAGTAAAAATTCTCTGTTGTAGGTCAGTTAGGATCACCACTTTATTTTAAGAATGTGAAATGTCAGAATAATAGTAGAGAGAATGATTTATTTCAGCTTTTATTTCTTTCATCACATTCCCAGTGGGTCAGAAGTTTACATACACTCAATTAGAATTTGGTAGCATTGCCTTTAAATTGTTTTACTTGGGTCAAACGTTTCGGGTAGCCTTCCACAAGCTTCCCACAATAAGTTGGATGAATTTTGGCCCATTCCTCCTGACAGAGCTGGTGTAACTGAGTCAGGTTTGTAGGCCTCCTTGCTCGCACACGCTTTTTCAGTTCTGCCCACAAATGTTCTATAGGATTGAGGTCAGGGCTTTGTGATGGCCACTCCAATACCTTGACTTTGTTGTCCTTAAGCCATTTTGCCATATCTTTGGAAGTATGCTTGGGGTCATTGTCCATTTGGAAGACCCATTTGCGACCAAGCTTTAACTTCCTGACTGATGTCTTGAGATGTTGCTTCAATATATCCACATAATTTTCCTTCCTCATGATGCCATCTATTTTGTGAAGTGCACCAGTCCCTCCTGCAGCAAAGCACCCCCACAGCATGATGCTGCCACCCCCGTGCTTCACGGTTGGGATGGTGTTCTTCGGCTTGCAAGCATTCCCCTTTTTCCTCCAAACATAACGATGGTCATTATGGCCAAACAGTTATATTTTTGTTTCATCAGACCAGAGGACATTTCTCCAAAAAGTACGATCTTTGTCCCCATGTGCAGTTGCAAACCGTAGTCTGGCTTTTTAATGGCGGTTTTGGAGCAGTGGCTTCTTTCTTGCTGAGCGACCTTTCAGGTTATGTCGATATAGGACTCGTTTTACTGTGGATATAGATACTTTTGTACCTGTTTCCTCCAGCATCTTCACAAATCTTCTTTGCTGTTGTTCTGGGATTGATTTGCACTTTTCGCACCAAAGTATGTTCATCTCTAGGACACAGAATGCGTCTCCTTCCTGAGCGGTATGATGGCTGCGTGGTCCCATGGTGTTTATACTTGCGTACTATTGTTTGTACAGATGAACGTGGTACCATCAGGCGTTTGGAATTTGCTCCCAAGGATGAACCAGACTTGTGGAGGTCTACAATTTTTTTCTGAGGTCTTTGCTGATTTCTTTAGATTTTCCCATGATGTCAAGCAAAGAGGCACTGAGTTTGAAGGTAGGCCTTGAAATACATCCACAGGTACACCTCTAATTGACTCAAATGATGTCATTTTCTGGAATTTTCCAAGCTGTTTAAAGGCACAGTCAACTTAGTGTATGTAAACTTCTGACCCACTGGAATTGTGATACAGTGAATTATAAGTGAAATAATCTGTCTGTAAACAGTTGTTGGAAAAATGACTTGTGTCATGCACAAAGTAGATGTCCTAACCGACTTGCCAAAACTATAGTTTGTTAACAAGAAATGTGTGGAGTGGTTGAAAAATGAGTTTTAATGACTCCAACCTAAGTGTACATAAACTTCCGACTTCAACTGTACATTGAGCGGACCAGGGGTGTCCGTTTGTGTGACCAACTTTTTGTCTGTCCGGCTCGTGGTAGAGCGCTTTCTCCCACTGGATTGTGGAGGATATTTATCTGGCATATGACAGCAGACTGAATTATCTAACGCTGTATGTGCACACACCACCAGAGATCTGGTCTTCTTGGGCCTTAAGGGTTGCATCTAGGTGAGTTGGGCATCCCCACACACTTTTGTAAGGTTTTATCTCTTGGATGTCACTGCTTCCAGTGTAGCCCACAGTGTGCTTTCGACTGGGGCAGGAGTGGGTCATACTGGGGTACCGCAGGTTTTCCTGTCAGGTTGGAACTCTGGGTAGTCTGCAGTGGGCCATTTCATCTGGTGTCTGCTGGGGTCATGGCTTGGTGCCATCTGGTGTCTGCTGGGGTTGTGGCTTGGTGTCATCTGGTGTCTGCTGGGGTCGTGGCTTGGTGTCATCTGGTGTCTGCTGGGGTCGTGGCTTGGTGCCATCTGGTGTCTGCTGGGGTCGTGGCTTGGTGCCATCTGGTGTCTGCTGGGGTCGTGGCTTGGTGTCATCTGGTGTCTGCTGGGGTCGTGGCTTGGTGCCATCTGGTGTCTGCTGGGGTCATGGCATGGTGTCATCTGGTGCCTGCTGGGGTCGTGGCATGGTGCCATCTGGTGCCTGCTGGGGTCGTGGCGTGGTGCCATCTGCTGTCTGCTGGGGTCGTGGCTTGGTGTCATCTGGTGTCTGCTGGGGTCGTGGCTTGGGGTCGTGGCATGGTGCCATCTCGTGTCTGCTGGGGTCGTGGCTTGGTGTCATCTGGTGTCTGCTGGGGTCGTGGCTTGGTGCCATCTGGTGTCTGCTGGGGTCGTGGCGTGGTGCCATCTGATGTCTGCTGGGGTCGTGGCGTGGTGCCATCTGGTGCCTGCTGGGGTCATGGCGTGGTGCCATCTGGTGTCTGCTGGGGTCATCACGTGGTGCCATCTGGTGTCTGCTGGGGTCATGGCGTGGTGCCATCTGGTGCCTGCTGGGGTCGTTACGTGGTGCCATCTGGTGTCTGCTGGGGTCATGGCTTGGTGCCATCTGGTGTCTGCTGGGGTCATGGCTTGGTGCCATCTGGTGTCTGCTGGGGTCGTGGCTTGGTGTCATCTGGTGTCTGCTGGGGTCGTGGCTTGGTGTCATCTGGTGTCTGCTGGGGTCGTGGCTTGGTGCCATCTGGTGTCTGCTGAGGTCGTGGCTTGGTGCCATCTGGTGTCTGCTGGGGTCGTGGCTTGGTGTCATCTGGTGTCTGCTGGGGTCGTGGCTTGGTGCCATCTGGTGTCTGCTGGGGTCGTGGCATGGTGTCATCTGGTTCCTGCTGGGGTCGTGGCGTGGGGCCATCTGGTGCCTGCTGGGGTCGTGGCGTGGTGCCATCTGGTGTCTGCTGGGGTCGTGGCGTGGTGCCATCTCGTGTCTGCTGGGGTCGTGGCTTGGTGTCATCTGGTGTCTGCTGGGGTCATGGCTTGGTGCCATCTGGTGTCTGCTGGGGTCGTGGCGTGGTGCCATCTGGTGTCTGCTGGGGTCGTGGCGTGGTGCCATCTAGTGCCTGCTGGGGTCGTGGCGTGGTGCCATCTAGTGTCTGCTGGAATCGTGACGTGGTGCCATCTGGTGTCTGCTGGGGTCATGGCGTGGTGCCATCTGGTGCCTGCTGGGGTCGTGGCGTGGTGCCATCTAGTGTCTGCTGGGGTCGTGGCGTGGTGCCATCTCGTGTCTGCTGGGGTCGTGGCTTGGTGTCATCTGGTGTCTGCTGGGGTCATGGCTTGGTGCCATCTGGTGTCTGCTGGGGTCGTGGCGTGGTGCCATCTGGTGTCTGCTGGGGTCGTGGCGTGGTGCCATCTAGTGCCTGCTGGGGTCATGGCGTGGTGCCATCTAGTGTCTGCTGGAATCGTGACGTGGTGCCATCTGGTGTCTGCTGGGGTCATGGCGTGGTGCCATCTGGCGCCTGCTGGAGTCGTGACGTGGTGCCATCTGGTGCCTGCTGGGGTCGTGACGTGGTGCCATCTGGTGCCTGCTGGGGTCGTGGCATGGTGCCATCTGGTGCCTCCTGGGGTCATGGCGTGGTGCCATCTGGTGTCTGCTGGGGTCGTGGCTTGGTGCCATCTGGTGCCTGATTTCATGTCTCCATTGCTGTGTTGTACCTCGTTTCCCTCCTTCAGAGAACAGTAGTTATAGTCATAACTGTACGTTTTCTGCATTAACCCCTCTCTCCCCTCCCCTCCCCTCCCCTCCCCTCCTCTCCTCTCCCCACCTCCCCTCCCCTCTCCTCCCTTCTCTCCCCTCCCCTCCTCTCCTCTCCCCACCTCCCCTCCCCTCTCCTCCCTTCTCTCACCACCTCCCCTCCCCTCTCCTCCCTTCTCTCCCCTCCCCTCCTCTCCTCTCCCCTTCTCTCCCTCCCTCACCTACTCTCCTCCCCTCTCCTCCCTTCCCTCCCCTCCCTTCCCTCCCCTCCCTTCTCCTCCCCACCTCCCCTCTCCTCCCTTCTCCTCTCCTCCCCTCTCCTCCCCTCCCCTCCCCTCTCCTCCCCTTCTCCCTTCTCCTCCCCACCTCCTCTCCCCTCCCATCCTCTCCCCCTCCTCCCCTCTCCTCCCCTCTCATCTCTTCTCCTCTCCCCAGAATGACGCTGATGTAGAGTGGAAGTTTGCCCGGGCTAAGCTATGGTTCTCCTACTTTGAGGAGGGGGGGACATTACCTGTCCCCTTTAACCTGGTTCCCAGTCCCAAGTCCATCATCGCCCTGGTTCTGGGGCTCAGAGACCTCATCCTGAAGCCTCTCAACAGACACAAGAGCTGTCGCAAGGAGGATACAGAGCTCAATAAGGTGAACCGCGCGCACTCCCACACACAGTAAATAGGTAGTACCGTACTGTGGGGAGATAGAATGGCCATTATTGATACATGGGTTAGATCAGGGGTGTCAAACTCATTTTAGCTCAGGGGCCACATGGAGGAAAATCTATTCCCAAGTGGGCCGGACCGGAAAAATCATGGTATATATAACTTAAAAACAACAACTTCAGATTGTTTTCTTTGTTTTAATACGATCAACATACAACATAAAGCTGGAGCCTGAGGACAGTGTGTCCAAAATAGTACAAGCACAACATCACTATTAATCATAAAACACGTCAAGTTTATTTGAAAATTCTAAAGAAAAAGAACACACAAACACACAATGCCTCAGTGATTAACAGAACTGTTTCACAGATCACAGAACTATATCAGGGTGTCATTTCTCAGGCAGAAATGTAGATAAAAATAATGAAATCCTGTTCCCCAAACAAGTGCAAGAACCACAGAGTCAAGAATAGGTTAAATATACAAATAAAATAAAATCAATTAAAAACAATACCACATCAACATAAAAACATATAAACATAAATCTGAAAGCGTTGCTCAAACTCCTGTAACAGTCCCGTTATTTTATCTTTGAACCGCTTCATGTCTGCCACATGTTGGGTCGCGCACACATTTTTCAGACAGGGGAAGTGAGCTGCATCACCACCGGCAAGTTGCGTCTCCCACAATGACAGCTTCAACTTGAAAGAACGTATGCTGTCATAATACTGCGTGACAACTTTGTTGCGCCCTTGCAGCTGTTTGTTCAAGTTATTCAGGTGCTCTGTAACATCCACCATAAATGCAAGGTCCGGCATCCATTCTGCGGAATGAAATTCTAACACTGGTTTGCCCTTTTCTTCCATGAACTGTTCAATTTCTTCTCGTAAATCAAAGAAACGCCTCAGCACAGCACCTCGGCTTAACCATCTTACCTCAGTGTGGTATGGCAGGCCATAGATGTGGTCTTTCTCTCTGAGAAGGCTGTCAAACTGACGGTGATTCAGGCTTCTGGATCGGATGAAATTAACAGTTTGGATGACCACCTTCATGACGTTATCCATCTTTAATGACTTGCAACACAAAGCCTCCTGGTGCAAAATACAGTGAAAAGTCAAAAAATCACGTCCTCCATTTGCAGATTGCACTTTCTCTCTGAACTTTGTCACAACGCCTGCTTTTTTCCCGATCATTGAGGGCGCACCATCTGTAGCCAGGCTGACAGCGCGGGACCAGTCCACTCCGACCCTGTCCAGCGCGCCGACGAAGTGCGGTAAAAATATCAGCTGCTGTCGTTGTATCTGTCATCGGCACCAACTCCACGAACTCCTCGGTGACGGTCAATGTGTCATCAACTCCGCGGATGAAAAAATGGCCAGTTGTGCAACATCTGTAATGTCCGTGCTTTCATCAATTGCAACCGAAAACGCAATAAATGACTTTACTTTTTGCTTCAACTGGCTGTCCAAATCCACTAAAAGATCGGAAATCCTGTCTGCAACTGTGTTTCTTGTCAGGCTGATATTTGCAAAAGCCTGCCGCTTTTCAGGGCACACAATCTCCGCTGCCTTCATCATGCATGTTTTTACAAATTCACCCTCACTAAATGGTTTTGAAGCCACTGCGATTTCATTAGCAATGAGGTAGCTAGCTTTCACTGCAGCGTCACTGATGTCTCGGCTGTGAGTAAACACAGACTGCTGTTTCTTCAGACCCGCCAACAGTTCATTCACCTTCTCTCATCTCCGCTGTCCTTGAAAGTTGTCATATTTGTCGGCATTAAGACTCACATAGTGGCGACGAAGGTTATATTCTTTCAGCACTGCAACATGCTCTGAACACACCAAACATACAGCTTTCCCATTCAATACCGTGATTAAATAGGATGACCATTTTTCTTGGAACACTCTGCACTCTGCGTCCACTTTTCTCTTTTTTGACAGAGACATATTGGGGCAATGAGGGTGCCAAAGCACATCATTTTAAAAGTAGAAGCCGTAATAAATATTGCGGGCAAAACAAAGTAGCTCATTGGCTGCACGTGCTTGACCTACTTGCTCTGCCCCGGTATAAACAGTTTGCTTGCTTAACACAATTGCTATTGCGCCATCCAGTGGACGCAATTGGAACAGCAGTTTATTTTATTGAAAAATTGCAGCGCATTTTTATACTTTACAAAATATATATATATATATATTTTTTTTTTCAAATAAAAAAAAAAATCATCTCGCGGGCCGGATTAAACCCGTTTGCGGGCCTGATCCGGCCCGCGGGCCGTACGTTTGACACCCCTGGGTTAGATGATGCCTTATAACCTAGCCCTCCCTCTCTCTCCCCCTCTCCCTCTCTCTCTCTGTCTCTGTCTCTCTGTCTCTGTCTCTCTCTCTCTCCCCCTCTCTCCCCCTCTCTCTCTCTCTCTCTCTCCCTCTCTCCCTCTCTCCCCCTCTCTCTCTCCCCCTCTCTTTCCCCCCCTATCACTCCCCCTCTCTCTTCCCCTCTCTCTCTCTGTCTATATGTGGTAGCAATTGAGCCTGATGATGAAGTTAGTTATCTACATGGATACCCTATCAGAATCATCCAGCCTATAAATGATGTTATGATAGATGTATGTACTGGCTCTATAGGGTGGTTTCCTAGATGCGTATTAGTAGTTGTCCTGGACTAAATATAATCATCATCCATTGTTTTGTGTACTGAGCCCTCTAGTGTCCTGTTGGAAAAGTGCAGCTTTACTTTCATTTTTTATTTTGTGATAAATTGTTCAATTTACACTTTATCAATGAAGTATTGTTTGATTGCGTCTTGCACACCAGTTGGATCATCATAAGGATTCAGCTGTTGGAGGTCCGCCTTGTCCAAGTCGGCACCAGGTAAGTAGACCTGTAGAAGTAGTATTTCCATATGTTTTATCACCATAAGGCATAGCATACTTTACTCATTTTTATACAATAATCATGTTTTCACCTGTTTTCTACTTCACAGAAGATAATGAAACGCCTCATCAAGAGATATGTGATAAAAGCACAGCTCAACAGAGACAGTGACGAAGTGAATGAAGGTATTGTTTGAGGGAGAAACTCCTATTTGACTGTTTTGTGACCCACCGAACACCTTTCCTGGTCAGAGAGTTGAGGCCATCTCACAGAGAGTTAACACACACTGTTAGTTTTTAATATAGAGTACTGATCACGGGAAGGGTCTGTAATACAGAAGGAAAGGAATACTGATCACGGAAAGGGTCTGTAATACAGAAGGAAAGGAGTACTGATCACGGGAAGGGTCTGTAATACAGAAGGAAAGGAATACTGATCACGGGAAGGGTCTGTAATACAGAAGTAAAGGAATACTGATCACGGGAAGGGTCTGTAATACAGAAGGAAAGGAATACTGATCACGGAAAGGGTCTGTAATACAGAAGGAAAGGAGTACTGATCACGGGAAGGGTCTGTAATACAGAAGGAAAGGAGTACTGATCACGGGAAGGGTCTGTAATACAGAAGGAAAGGAGTACTGATCACGGGAAGGGTCTGTAATACAGAAGGAAAGGAATACTGATCACGGAAAGGGTCTGTAATACAGAAGGAAAGGAGTACTGATCACGGGAAGGGTCTGTAATACAGAAGGAAAGGAGTACTGATCACGGGAAGGGTCTGTAATACAGAAGGAAAGGAATACTGATCACGGGAAGGGTCTGTAATACAGAAGGAAAGGAATACTGATCACGGGAAGGGTCTGTAATACAGAAGGAAAGGAATACTGATCACGGGAAGGGTCTGTAATACAGAAGGAAAGGAATACTGATCACGGGAAGGGTCTGTAATACAGAAGGAAAGGAATACTGATCACGGAAAGGGTCTGTAATACAGAAGGAAAGGAGTACTGATCACGGGAAGGGTCTGTAATACAGAAGGAAAGGAATACTGATCACGGGAAGGGTCTGTAATACAGAAGGAAAGGAATACTGATCACGGGAAGGGTCTGTAATACAGAAGGAAAGGAATAATAACTACATGAATAAATACATACAAAAGCTGAACTATATAATACTATGAATAAAGGCAACAGGAATGAAATAGAGTAATTACAATAGCTAAAGTCGAGTGTGATCTGTTCTGACAGGAGACAGTGTTAAATAGACTGTGATCTCTGATCTGGCAGGAGACAGTGGTAAATAGACTGTGATCTCTGATCTGATCTGACAGGAGACAGTGGTAAATAGACTGTAATCTCTGATCTGGCAGGAGACAGTGGTAAATAGACTGTGATCTCTGATCTGATCTGGCAGGAGACAGTGGTAAATAGACTGTGATCTCTGATCTGGCAGGAGACAGTGGTAAATAGACTGTGATCTCTGATCTGGCAGGAGACAGTGGTAAATAGACTGTGATCTCTGATCTGATCTGGCAGGAGACAGTGGTAAATAGACTGTGATCTCTGATCTGATCTGGCAGGAGACAGTGGTAAATAGACTGTGATCTCTGATCTGATCTGGCAGGAGACAGTGGTAAATAGACTGTGATCTCTGATCTGATCTGGCAGGAGACAGTGGTAAATAGACTGTGATCTCTGATCTGGCAGGAGACAGTGGTAAATAGACTGTGATCTCTGATCTGGCAGGAGACAGTGGTAAATAGACTGTGATCTCTGATCTCCACTGGCAGGAGACAGTGGTAAATATATACTGTCACACCCTGGCTCTGGGACTCTATATGTTGAGCCAGGGTGTTCTTTCTGTTGTGTTTATTTCTATGTTGGCCAGAGTGACTCCCAATCAGAGGCAACGAGTGTCAGCTGTCGTTGGTTGTCTCTGATTGGGAGCCATATTTAAACTATCTGTTTTCCCTTTGTGTTTGTGGGTTCTTGTTCCGTGTTGGTCATTGTTACCGTGGACTTCACGAGTCGTTTCTTGTTTTGTTTATTGTTGTCTATTATCACTAAAGATAATAAAGTTTAAACATGTTCGTTCATCACGCTGCGCCTTGGTCTGTTCCCTACGACGATCGTGACAGAAGAACCCACCATAAAAGGACCAAGCAGCGTGTCCAGGGGCAGATCTTGGACTGGACATGGGAGGAAGCACCGGGAAAGAGATGGAGAGGTTGGCGATGGCCCAGGTGGGCAAATCGTGGTCCTGGGAGGACATGCTCGGGGGCAAGGGACCTTGGGATAGGATTAAGGCCCTGGCGAGAGAGGAGCAGCGGCGTCAGCAGTGTCATCGTCGGACGGACGAGAGGCAACCCCAAAACATTTTTAGGAGGGGGCACACGGCATGGGCGGCTGGGCAGCAGGAGGCTGCCACAGGGCGATTTGGAGAGGAGGCCACCGGGTTAGGGGGGCCAGAAGGCAGGTTGGCGGAGCCTGGATGGAGAGCGGAACCAACTTCCCGTACTCAGGCATGGCAGCATGGGACGGGGCAGGTTCCGGGGTATGCGGAGCGGCATACTGTGCCACGAGTGGTCCGGCATAGTCCTGTACGTCCTGTGCGAGCACCCCGCACGTGTCGTGCGAAGGTGGGTATGCAGCCAGGACGGAGTGTGCCGGCTCAACGCTCGTGGTCTCCAATGCCTCTCCGCGGTCCCGGATATCCTGCTCCAGTGTCACGTGCTGTTATGCCAGTACGGGTACACAGCCCTGTACGTCCTGTGCGGATGCCTCACACAGAGTGTGTGAGGGTAGGCATTCAGCCAGGACGGGTGGTGGCCGCTCTTCACTCCAGGTCTCCTATCCGTCTCCACAGCCCGGTTCGGCCTGTCCCTGCTCCACGCACCAAGCCTACGGTGTGCGTCGCCAGCCCGGTCCGGCCTGTCCCTGCTCCACGCACCAAGCCTACGGTGTGCGTCGCCAGCCCGGTCCGGCCTGTCCCTGCTCCACGCACCAAGCCTACGGTGTCGCGTCGCCAGCCCGGTCCGGCCTGTCCCTGCTCCACGCACCAAGCCTACGGTGTGCGTCGCCAGCCCGGTCCGGCCTGTCCCTGCTCCACGCACCAAGCCTACGGTGTGCGTCGCCAGCCCGGTCCAGCCTGTCCCTACTCCACGCACCAAGCCAGGGGTGCGAGTCGTCAGCCCGGTCCGGCCTGTTCCTACTCCACGCACCAAGCCAGGGGTGCGCATCGTCAGCCCGGTCCGGCCCGTTCCGGCTCCACGCACCAAGCCAGGGGTGCGCGTCGCCAGCCCGGCCCGGCCTGTTCCTGCTACTCGCACTAAGCCAGGGGTGCGAGTCGTCAGCCTGGTAAGGCCCGTTCCTCCTCCACGCACCAAGCCAGGGGTGCGCGTCGTCAGCCTGGTAAGGCCCGTTCCTCCTCCACGCACCAAGCCAGGGGTGCGCGTCGTCAGTCCAGCACAACCCGTGCCTGGGTCACCGGTGCCTGGTAAGGTACCGGTCAACTGCTCCACGACGGAGCTGAAGCTAACCGCTCCTGCTGCGTCCAGTTCCGCTCCAGCCAGCGGGGCCAGACTGGACCAGGGGCGCTATGGGGGGTTTATTGGAGGGTGGTGGGCAAGGCCGGAGCCAGAACTGCCGCCGAGGAGGAATGCCCACCCAGCCCTCCCCTGTTTTGTTCAAGTTGAGGCGCGGTCGCAGTCCGCGCCTTTAGGGAAGTCTGTCACACCCTGGCTCTGGGACTCTATATGTTGAGCCAGGGTGTGTTCTTTCTGTTGTGTTTATTTCTATGTTGGCCAGAGTGACTCCCAATCAGAGGCAACGAGTGTCAGCTGTCGTTGGTTGTCTCTGATTGGGAGCCATATTTAAACTATCTGTTTTCCCTTTGTGTTTGTGGGTTCTTGTTCCGTGTTGGTCATTGTTACCGTGGACTTCACGAGTCATTTCTTGTTTTGTTTATTGTTGTCTATTATCACTAAAGATAATAAAGTTTAAACATGTTCGTTCATCACGCTGCGCCTTGGTCTGTTCCCTACGACGATCGTGACATATACTGCATTCTATTCTATAATATTCTACTGTATCTTAGTCCATGCCGCTCTGTCATTGCTTGTCCATATATGTATATATTCTTAAATTCCATTCCTTACTAGATTTGTGTGTATTGGGTATATGTTGTGAAATTGTTAGATATTACTTGTTAGATATTACTGCACTGTCGGAGCTAGAAGCACAAGCATTTCGCTACACCCGCTATAACATCTGCTAAACACGTGTATGTGACAAATAACATTTGATTTGATTTGAAAAAGGTATTTTCAATCTATATTTGCAAACATTTCTATAAACCTGTTTTCGCTTTGTCGTTATTGGGTATTGTGTGTAGATTGTTGAGGATTATAAAAAAAAAAAAATACATTTTAGAATAAGGCTGTAACGTAACAAAATGGGGAAAAAGTCAAGGGGTCTGAACACTTTTTGAATGCACTGTACATATGAAATGAGTAAAGCAGTCTGTAAACATTATTAAAGAGCATGCACTGAGCCTGGCTAGCCAGTGCAGAACCAGCTAGACGTTCTCAGCCAATCAGAGGTTGCATGATCAGCTCATGCACAGAGGGTGGGGCGAGTGGGCAGCTGCTGATTGGCTGAGACCGCGCTGATAGACATCACCTCAAGTAGGAGAGCCAATCATAAACAAATGGTCAAACAACAGAGTGAATGAAATAGTGTCCTGGAGCTCAGCAGGGGGAACTGGCTACACATGGATTCAGCTGTTTTACTATCATCTGTATACTGTGCGTGTATTAGGCTAATATACTTAAGCAATAACGACTGAGGGGGCCAATATAGCACGGCTAAGGACTGTTCTTAGGCACGATGCTGGATGTAGACAATCAGCATCCAGGAACCAAATGACCTGTTTTATAACGCAGAGGGCCCTAGATCTGGGCTCCCATCAGATCACTCCATACTATACATTCATTGCAGATCATCTGTCATGTGCATACCAGCTGAGAGACTGAGGGACAAAATTCAATATCCTAAAAAATGAATGAATGCAGTCTGTACGCCTCATTTGAGACCTCTTCCCTCTCTCTGTCTCTCCCAGGAGAGCTGAAGGAGATTAAGCATGACATCTCTAGTTTACGCTACGAACTCCTGGAGGAGAGGAACCACAATATGGAGGAGTTGGCTGAGCTGATCCGGAGACTGGGAGAGAGGACCCCTGCCAAACACAGGCACCACAGCCATATAAACTGAGTGTACAAAACATTTGAACTATTTCCATGACATAGACTGACCAGGTGAATCCAGGTGAAAGCTATGATCCCTTATTGATGTCACCTGTTAAATCCACTTCAAATCAGTGTAGATGAAGGGGAGGAGACAGGTTAAAGAAGGATTTTTAAGCCTCAAGACAATTGAGACATGGATTGTGTATGTGTGCCATTCAGAGGGTCAATGGGCAAGACAAAATGTTTAAGTGCCTTTGAACGGGGGATGGTAGTAGGTGCCAGGCGCACCGGTTTGCAACTCAATATTAGGAAGGTGTTCTTAATGTTTGGTATACTCAGTGTATACGAGATATACCCAATGCCCCAGTAGACTCCAGAAACAATTTTATCACCACTGTTCATTCAAGGCATTGGTTAAATACACAAAAATGTATGCACGCGTGACTGTAAGTCGCTTTGGATAAAAGCGTCTGCTAAATGGCATATTATTATTTATTATTATTAAATTAATTGATTATTTTAGGTGACTAATCCACAAACATACCTAAAGCACCACCCAAATGGATTCATTTAAGACAATGTACAAATGATTATTTAATTGATGACTTGCAAAGATTCCAACTAATCCCAACAGCCCAAAATGCATGGGATTACTTTCTCACTGAATTCACAAAGGTACTGTACGTAATAAACATGCACCTTGGAGAACAGTGAAAGTTAAGGGACCTGCCCTGGGTTAGAGCTGACTTAATACATCTGTTCAGAGAAAGAGATACATCCTGGGCTAAGTACCACAGATCCAACTGATTGGGAGTCCTTTAGAACATGAAGCCAGTACCGTAGAACCACAGATCCAACTGATTGGGAGTCCTGTAGAACATGAAGCCAGTACCGTAGTACCACAGATCCAACTGATTGGGAGTCCTATAGAACATGAAGCCAGTACCGTAGAACCACAGATCCAACTGATTGGGAGTCCTATAGAACATGAAGCCAGTACCGTAGTACCACAGATCCAACTGATTTGGAGTCCGATAGAACATGAAGCCAGTACCGTAGAACCACAGATCCAACTGATTGGGAGTCCTATAGAACATGAAGCCAGTACCGTAGAACCACAGATCCAACTGATTGGGAGTCCTATAGAACATGAAGCCAGTACCGTAGAACCACAGATCCAACTGATTGGGAGTCCTGTAGAACATGAAGCCAGTACCGTAGAACCACAGATCCAACTGATTGGGAGTCCAATAGAACATGAAGCCAGTACCGTAGAACCACAGATCCAACTGATTGGGAGTCCTATAGAACATGAAGCCAGTACCGTAGAACCACAGATCCAACTGATTGGGAGTCCTATAGAACATGAAGCCAGTACCGTAGAACCACAGATCCAACTGATTGGGAGTCCAATAGAACATGAAGCCAGTACCGTAGAACCACAGATCCAACTGATTGGGAGTCCAATAGAACATGAAGCCAGTACCGTAGAACCACAGATCCAACTGATTGGGAGTCCTGTAGAACATGAAGCCAGTACCGTAGAACCACAGATCCAACTGATTGGGAGTCCTGTAGAACATGAAGCCAGTACCGTAGAACCACAGATCCAACTGATTGGGAGTCCTATGGAACATGAAGCCAGTACCGTAGAACCACAGATCCAACTGATTGGGAGTCCTATGGAACATGAAGCCAGTACCGTAGAACCACAGATCCAACTGATTGGGAGTCCTGTAGAACATGAAGTCAGTACCGTAGAACCACAGATCCAACTGATTGGGAGTCCTATAGAACATGAAGCCAGTACCGTAGAACCACAGATCCAACTGATTGGGAGTCCTATAGAACATGAAGCCAGTACCGTAGAACCACAGATCCAACTGATTGGGAGTCCTATAGAACATGAAGCCAGTACCGTAGAACCACAGATCCAACTGATTGGGAGTCCTGTAGAACATGAAGCCAGTACCGTAGAACCACAGATCCAACTGATTGGGAGTCCTGTAGAACATGAAGCCAGTACCGTAGAACCACAGATCCAACTGATTGGGAGTCCTATAGAACATGAAGCCAGTACCGTAGAACCACAGATCCAACTGATTGGGAGTCCTATGGAACATGAAGCCAGTACCGTAGAACCACAGATCCAACTGATTGGGAGTCCTATGGAACATGAAGCCAGTACCGTAGAACCACAGATCCAACTGATTGGGAGTCCTATGGAACATGAAGCCAGTAAAATCAGCCATCTAGGCTGTAATGACCATTAGGCTGCGGGGCTTAGTATGTAAGGGACAGGTGGGGTGCCATGGTGATGAAGGTGCAAGAGGTGTGATTCAGGAAGGGATGTGATAGGGCCTTTTTCGGGTTGGGGCGGGACTTGTTAGGGGAGGGACAAAAGAAGAGACGTTATAATCACGGTAACTATGGTAACTTATATTATAATATTATAATCATGGTACTTTATGTTAATAACTATGGGAAGTGTAGCTCAGTTGGTAGAGCATGGCGTTTGCAACGCCAGGGTTGTGGGTTCGTTTCCCACGGGGGGCCAGTATGAAAATGTATGCACTCACTAACTGTAAGTCGCTCTGGATAAGAGCGTCTGCTAAATGACTCAAATGTAAAAATTTAAATGTAAGTAAACTTGTATCTCATTATGGTAAATGGTGAAATAAGTATAGCCAGTTATAATTTTAATGACTTAGCAGATCATAAGAAAAGACAATCAGTATTTGCCTGCTAAAAGAGAATGAATATAATATCTATTGTTTACAGGAAACTCATTCAACAACTATAGATGAAGCTGTGTGGAAAAGGGACTGGGGGTGATGATCACTTCGATCTGAATGTGCAAACTGTCCAAACAGGCCCGCAAGGGAGGGGGATCCTTTTAAAAGTGCTATTGGACAATAAACTGATTTGGTTCATTAATCTATACGGTCCAAATAATGGTGATCCTCACTTCTTCTAAAATATTTATAACAATCTATTGAGCTCACAAGCAACAAACTATCCTATTATTATGGTGGGAGATTATAATACGGTTTTAAATATCTCAATGGACCGTAAAGAAACACACTATAAACTATCACCCTCATGCACTTAAGGAGATCACTACTATTATAGATGATTTTCAAGTACATATGTTGTAGAATTAAACACCTATATGCCTTAAAATGTTTATGGATTGAGAACCAGTTGAAGGGTTAATACAGAGCAGAGACATTGATGTGTTTTTCATAAACTCCCTGCAGATGGTCTGGGCATGTCAATGACAGGTGATGGAGATACGACTCCTCTTGGTGGCTGTGTGGAGATTGGAGTAACAATGGAACTAGTGTTATCATTTGTTTGTGCTTATGACCTTATGACCTGACACATAGCCACATGCACATAATCTCAAGGGCCAGGGAGGATGGTAAATGATAAATGCTTAAATGTATGTGGTTGAGAATGGGTTACGGGTGACATGTTTAAACCATGTTTAAGTATTAATTGATATGTTTTATAATGTGTTATGAAAGGATAAGGGTAAAACAGAATGAACATGATTGATACTTTGTACTTCAGATATACAGTGGGGAAAAAAAGTATTTAGTCAGCCACCAATTGTGCAAGTTCTCCCACTTAAAAAGATGAGAGAGGCCTGTAATTTTCATCATAGGTACACATCAACTATGACAGACAAATTGAGGAAAAAAAATCCAGAAAATCACATTGTAGGATTTTTAATGAATTTATTTGCAAATTATGGTTGAAAATAAGTATTTGGTCACCTACAAACAAGCAAGATTTCTGGCTCTCACAGACCTGTAACTTCTTCTTTAAGAGGCTCCTCTGTCCTCCACTCGTTACCTGTATTAATGGCACCTGTTTGAACTTGTTATCAGTATAAAAGACACCTGTCCACAACCTCAAACAGTCACACTCCGAACTCCACTATGGCCAAGACCAAAGAGCTGTCAAAGGACACCAGAAACAAAATTGTAGACCTGCACCAGGCTGGGAAGACTGAATCTGCAATAGGTAAGCAGCTTGGTTTGAAGAAATCAACTGAGGGAGCAATTATTAGGAAATGGAAGACATACAAGACCACTGATAATCTCCCTCGATCTGGGGCTCCACGCAAGATCTCACCCCGTGGGGTCAAAATGATCACAAGAACGGTGAGCAAAAATCCCAGAACCACACGGGGGGACCTAGTGAATGACCTGCAGAGAGCTGGGACCAAAGTAACAAAGCCTACCATCAGTAACACACTACGCCGCCAGGGACTCAAATCCTGCAGTGCCAGACGTGTCCCCCTGCTTAAGCCAGTACATGTCCAGGCCCGTCTGAAGTTTGCTAGAGTGCATTTGGATGATCCAGAAGAGGATTGGGAGAATGTCATATGGTCAGATGAAACCAAAATAGAACTTTTTGGTAAAAACTCAACTCGATCGTGTTTGGAGGACAAAGAATGCTGAGTTGCATCCAAAGAACACCATACCTACTGTGAAGCATGGGGGTGGAAACATCATGCTTTGGGGCTGTTTTTCTGCAAAGGGACTAGGACGACTGATCCGTGTAAAGGAAAGAATGAATGGGGCCATGTATTGTGAGATTTTGAGTGAAAACCTCCTTCCATCAGCAAGGGCATTGAAGATGAAACGTGGCTGGGTCTTTCAGCATGACAATGATCCCAAACACACTGCCCGGGCAACGAAGGAGTGGCTTCGTAAGAAGCATTTCAAGGTCCTGGAGTGGCCTAGCCAGTCTCCAGATCTCAACCCCATAGAAAATCTTTGGAGGGAGTTGAAAGTCCGTGTTGCCCAGCGACAGCCCCAAAACATCACTGCTCTAGAGGAGATCTGCATGGAGGAATGGGCCAAAATACCAGCAACAGTGTGTGAAAACCTTGTGAAGAATTACAGAAAATGTTTGACCCTTTTTTATTGCCAACAAAGGGTATATAACAAAGTATTGAGAAACTTTTGTTATTGACCAAATACTTATTTTCCACCATAATTTGCAAATAAATTCATTAAAAATCCTACAATGTGATTTTCTTGATTTTTTTTTTCTCATTTTGTCTGTTATAGTTGAAGTGTACCTATGATGAAAATTACAGGCCTCTCTCATCTTTTTAAGTGGGAGAACTTGCACAATTGGTGGCTGACTAAATACTTTTTTTCCCCACTGTATGTCTGGATAGTGAATATAGTCAATACAGAGTGTGATTGTTCTTTAATGTACGTATGTACATACTTTTTTGAGTCACGCCTCTAATAAGATACAGAGGCCCCATTTAGAGAAGCGCAAGTAGCCCCCCGTGAGTAGCCAACATGTGATACTGAAAATATGTTATTCATTCACATAGAGAGGAGTAACTATGTATGTTGACAATGCATTTGTGTCTGTATAAAAGGAGAGCTCCGGTTCAGGGCAAGCAGTTGCTCCATGGAGCAAGCTCGGCTTTGTTATGCAAATAATAAAAGTCGAATTTTTGGATTCACAAGCTCCAGTCTCTTGAGAGATATTTTGAGTTGACTACTTTTGAGTCAAATATTTCTACGACACTATCATGGACACAAACACACTACAAACTATCACCCTCATGCACTTAAGGAGACTACAAACTATCACCCTCATGCACTTAAGGAGATCACAGCTATCATGGACACAAACACACTACAAACTATCACCCTCATGCACTTAAGGAGATCACAGCTATCATGGACACAAACACACTACAAACTATCACCCTCATGCACTTAAGGAGATCACTACTATCATGGACACATTAGAATTAGTGGATATATGGAGGCTTAAAATGCCTGACCTAGTGGGATAAAAAGTACATGGAGGAGGCTTAATCAAGCTACCCGTCTTTACTTACTTGTGTCACTATAACTAATATATCTTGATTAGATAAGTATTCAACCCCCTGAGTCAAAACATTATAGAATCACCTTTGGCAGCTTTGCACACCTGGATTGTACAACGTTTGCCCATTATCCTTTTCAAAATTCTTCAAGCGCTGTCAAGTAGGTTGTTGATCATTGCTAGACAGCCATTATCAAGTCAAAACTCTAACTAGGCCACTCGGAAACATTCAATGTTGTCTTGGTAAGCAACTCCAGTTTCGATTTGGCCTGTTTTAGGTTATTGTCCTGTTGAAAGGTGAATTAATCTCCCAGTGTCTGTTGGAAAGCAGACTGAACCAGGTTTTCATCTAGCATGTTGCCTGTGCTTAGATCTATTCCGTTTATTTTTATCCTAAAAACTCCCTAGTCCTTGCCGATGACAAGCATATCCATAACATGATGCAGCCACCACTATGCTTGAAAATATGAAGAGTGGTACTCAGTGATGTGTTGTGTTGGATTTACCCCAAACATAGCACTTTGTATTCAGGACATGAAGTTTATTTATTTGCCACATTTTTTGCAGTTTTACTTTAGTGCCTTATTGCAAACAGGATGCATATTTTTGAATAATTTTATTCTATACAGGCTTCATTCTTTTCACTCTGTCAATTAGGTTAGTATTGTGGAGTAACTACAATGCTGTTGATCCATCCTCAGTTTTCTCCTATCACAGCCATTAAACTCTGTAACTGTTTTAAAGTCACCATTGACCTCATGGTGAAATCCCTGAGTGGTTTCCTTCCTCTCTGGCAACTGAGTTAGGAAGAATGCCTGTATCTTTGTAGTAGACTGGGGCGTATTGATACACCATCAAAAGTGTAATTAAATCCTCTCTTTCATGTTGGCAAAACGGTCTATGGCTCTGTCATACAGTACACTTTTAGTTTTTGTTGTCATAGGCTACCTGGCTAAAATGGCGGCAGGTGGCTTAGTGGTTAAGAGTGTTGTGCCAGTAACCGAAAGGTTGCTGGTTCTAATCCCCCGAGCCAACTAGGTGAAAAATCTGTCGATGTGCCCTTGAGCAAGGCACTTAACCCTAATTGCTCCTGTAAGTCGCTCTGGATAAGAGCTTCTGCTAAATAACTAAAATGTAAAATGCTTGCTACTCTAACTTCCTGGCATAGGCAACAATGACAGACAAAATAAATTACTTTATCATTTAAAATGTTTTATTGGTCAAATATTTTGGGAAGCCTGGCTTCCCTTGGCAACTATGAATTTCACCCGCCTGATTCTGACAAGATATTATTCATTCTGACCAGACAGGTTTTTCACATGGACGATACATTGGAGATAATATACGACAATTACTTGAAACAATTTTATGAACTGATACACAAAACAACGCTTGATTCAACACTTAAAGTTTTTGAATTTAAACGATGATACAAAATTATTGCCACCAACAGAATGTTATATATGTGGTGCATACAACAATCTCAGCTCTGCAGATTTTGCTGCAAAAAGACAGATTCACTAGAACATGTATTCTGGTATTGCCCCCATGTAGCTTTTTTAAGGTCACAGGTTCAGCAATGGCTGATAAATCTTAACATTCACTTAAAACTAAACCTACAAATAGCAGTGTTGGGCGATTTGGAAAGCCATAGTCTAACCCTAACCCTAACCCTAACCCTAACCCTTAAAACTAAACCTACATATAGCAGTGTTGGGCGATTTGGAAAGCCATAGTCTAACCCTAACCCTAACCCTAACCCTAACCCTTAAAACTAAACCTACATATAGCAGTGTTGGGCGATTTGGAAAGCCATAGTCTAACCCCTAACCCTAACCCTAACCCTAACCCTTAAAACTAAACCTACATATAGCAGTGTTGGGCGATTTGGAAAGCCATAGTCTAACCCTAACCCTAACCCTAACCCTAACCCTTAAAACTAAACCTACATATAGCAGTGTTGGGCGATTTGGAAAGCCATAGTCTAACCCTAACCCTAACCCTAACCCTAACCCTTAAAACTAAACCTACATATAGCAGTGTTGGGCGATTTGGAAAGCCATAGTCTAACCCTAACCCTAACCCTAACCCTAACCCTTAAAACTAAACCTACATATAGCAGTGTTGGGCGATTTGGAAAGCCATAGTCTAACCCTAACCCTAACCCTAACCCTAACCCTTAAAACTAAACCTACATATAGCAGTGTTGGGCGATTTGGAAAGCCATAGTCAATCAATAAAAATTTTAATAATACTCTTAGCAAAAATATTAAATTTTTATTTACAATTTGTAGATACTATGTGATTAGAAAGGTGTAAGACATGTAAGACATTACAGCATAGTTGAAACATAACAAACATGGAAATCAAGAGTAATTAACCTATTCACCTAATTGATTAATTGATCATTAATGATTAACCTAAATAATCCTAAATGACCGTGTCAAGAGCCAGCAGATATTTATACGTTTTAAATCATCACTTCTCATTAGCTCATCTATTACCGACAATTCCATCAATGCTAGGTATACACGGAACCAGAAGATCAACATCCCCCAAATCAGACATTTAACTTTAGAAAGATTAAACCAACTGATGCCTCTCCTCAATAAGATCAATATCAACAAAGGAGCAGGCCTAGATGGACTGGAACCCAACTGGATAAAGTGGTCTGCTAATGTTATAATGTATCCTCTAACCCTCAAACTAATGTTATAATGTATCCTCTAACCCTCAAACTAATGTTATAATGTATCCTCTAACCCTCAAACTAATGTTATAATGTATCCACTAACCCTCAAACTAATGTTATAATGTATCCACTAACCCTCAAACTAATGTTATAATGTATCCTCTAACCCTCAAACTAATGTTATAATGTATCCTCTACCCCTCAAACTAATGTTATAATGTATCCACTAACCCTCAAACTAATGTTATAATGTATCCACTAACCCTCAAACTAATGTTATAATGTATCCTCTAACCCTCAAACTAATGTTATAATGTATCCTCTAACCCTCAAACTAATGTTATAATGTATCCTCTAACCCTCAAACTAATGTTATAATGTATCCTCTAACCCTCAAACTAATGTTATAATGTATCCTCTAACCCTCAAACTAATGTTATAATGTATCCTCTACCCCTCAAACTAATGTTATAATGTATCCACTAACCCTCAAACTAATGTTATAATGTATCCTCTAACCCTCAAACTAATGTTATAATGTATCCACTAACCCTCAAACTAATGTTATAATGTATCCACTAACCCTCAAACTAATGTTATAATGTATCCTCTAACCCTCAAACTAATGTTATAATGTATCCTCTAACCCTCAAACTAATGTTATAATGTATCCTCTAACCCTCAAACTAATGTTATAATGTATCCTCTAACCCTCAAACTAATGTTATAATGTATCTACTAACCCTCAAACTAATGTTATAATGTATCCACTAACCCTCAAACTAATGTTATAATGTATCCACTAACCCTCAAACTAATGTTATAATGTATCCACTAACCCTCAAACTAATGTTATAATGTATCCTCTAACCCTCAAACTAATGTTATAATGTATCCACTAACCCTCAAACTAATGTTATAATGTATCCTCTAACCCTCAAACTAATGTTATAATGTATCCACTAACCCTCAAACTAATGTTATAATGTATCCACTAACCCTCAAACTAATGTTATAATGTATCCTCTAACCCTCAAACTAATGTTATAATGTATCCTCTAACACTCAAACTAATGTTATAATGTATCTACTAACCCTCAAACTAATGTTATAATGTATCCTCTAACCCTCAAACTAATGTTATAATGTATCCACTAACCCTCAAACTAATGTTATAATGTATCCTCTAACCCTCAAACTAATGTTATAATGTATCCTCTAACCCTCAAACTAATGTTATAATGTATCCTCTAACCCTCAAACTAATGTTATAATGTATCCTCTAACCCTCAAACTAATGTTATAATGTATCTACTAACCCTCAAACTAATGTTATAATGTATCCACTAACCCTCAAACTAATGTTATAATGTATCCACTAACCCTCAAACTAATGTTATAATGTATCCTCTAACCCTCAAACTAATGTTATGATGTATCCACTAACCCTCAAACTAATGTTATAATGTATCCACTAACCCTCAAACTAATGTTATAATGTATCCTCTAACCCTCAAACTAATGTTATAATGTATCCTCTAACCCTCAAACTAATGTTATGATGTATCCACTAACCCTCAAACTAATGTTATAATGTATCCACTAACCCTCAAACTAATGATATAATGTATCCACTAACCCTCAAACTAATGTTATAATGTATCCACTAACCCTCAAACTAATGTTATAATGTATCCTCTAACCCTCAAACTAATGTTATGATGTATCTACTAACCCTCAAACTAATGTTATAATGTATCCACTAACCCTCAAACTAATGTTATAATGTATCGACTAACCCTCAAACTAATGTTATAATGTATCCTCTAACCCTCAAACTAATGTTATAATGTATCCACTAACCCTCAAACTAATGTTATAATGTATCCTCTAACCCTCAAACTAATGTTATAATGTATCCTCTAACGCTCAAACTAATGTTATAATGTATCCTCTAACCCTCAAACTAATGTTATAATGTATCCACTAACCCTCAAACTAATGTTATAATGTATCTACTAACCCTCAAACTAATGTTATAATGTATCCTCTAACCCTCAAACTAATGTTATAATGTATCTACTAACCCTCAAACTAATGTTATAATGTATCCACTAACCCTCAAACTAATGTTATAATGTATCCTCTAACCCTCAAACTAATGTTATAATGTATCCACTAACCCTCAATCTAATGTTATAATGTATCCACTAACCCTCAAACTAATGTTATAATGTATCCTCTAACGCTCAAACTAATGTTATAATGTATCCTCTAACCCTCAAACTAATGTTATAATGTATCCACTAACCCTCAAACTAATGTTATAATGTATCTACTAACCCTCAAACTAATGTTATAATGTATCCACTAACCCTCAAACTAATGTTATAATGTATCTACTAACCCTCAAACTAATGTTATAATGTATCCACTAACCCTCAAACTAATGTTATAATGTATCTACTAACGCTCAAACTAATGTTATAATGTATCCACTAACCCTCAAACTAATATTATAATGTATCCTCTAACCCTCAAACTAATGTTATAATGTATCTACTAACGCTCAAACTAATGTTATAATGTATCCTCTACCCCTCAAACTAATGTTATAATGTATCCACTAACCCTCAAACTAATGTTATAATGTATCCTCTAACGCTCAAACTAATGTTATAATGTATCCACTAACCCTCAAACTAATGTTATAATGTATCCACTAACCCTCAAACTAATGTTATAATGTATCCACTAACCCTCAAACTAATGTTATAATGTATCCTCTAACGCTCAAACTAATGTTATAATGTATCCACTAACCCTCAAACTAATGTTATAATGTATCCACTAACCCTCAAACTAATGTTATAATGTATCCACTAACCCTCAAACTAATGTTATAATGTATCCACTAACCCTCAAACTAATGTTATAATGTATCCTCTAACGCTCAAACTAATGTTATAATGTATCCACTAACCCTCAAACTAATGTTATAATGTATCCACTAACCCTCAAACTAATGTTATAATGTATCTGTCACAATCCGGGTTAGAACTCCGGTCTCAGAAGTGTAGAGCTGGGGGTACTACCCCTTAGCCACAGAGGAGATGTTGTAGGACCCAAATGAAACACCCAAGGCAATACTCCAGGCAAGTAGATTTAATGTTCCAAAACAGGAGGCAAAACAAAACAACTCCACGAGGGGAGAAAAACAAACTAAAGATAACTTCAAAAACTTACTAGGACAGACACGGTGAGACAAAGCAGGAGACACACAGTCAGGACGCAATAACCAAGTGAGAAACAAGGGGAAAACACACAGCTAAAATACACAAGGGGAAACAAGGCACAGGTGACCTGGATAAGCTAATTAGGACACATGAGGAAGAACTAAGGCAAAGGGGGAACACAGCTGACCTCTAGAGGCCAGGAGACAAACAGGGGAAGCAGGAAGCTGACAGGACCCCCTCCTCTAGGAACGACTCCTGACGTTCCTTCCAGAACACCCTGGCCCCAGGGTGCGAAAATCTCGGATCAACCCTGGGTCCAGGATGTCCCTGGCTGGAACCCAGGAGCGCTCCTCTGGCCCGTAGCCCTCCCAGTCCACCAGATACTGCAGAGAGTTCTGGACCCTCCGGGAGTCCAGTATCCGGCGGACTGTGTAGGCTGGCTGGCCGTCTATGATCCTGGGAGGTGGCGGGGGTCTGTGTGGGGGGCAAAAGGAGAAGACAAGACAGGTTTAAGGAGTGAAACATGGAAAGTGGGGTTAACTCTAAGGGAGCGAGGCAGAACTAAACGATACGAAACAGGGTTAACCTTTCTAGCAATGCGGAAAGGGCCGATGTATCTCTGGGAAAGCTTCTTGGATTCGACCCGGAGGGGCAAGTTCTTAGTGGCCAACCAAACTCTCTGACCAGCTCGGAAACTAGGGGCCGTCCGGCGGTGGCGATTAGCCTGACTTTGGTATCTCTGGGAGGTCCGAAGGAGGGTACACCTGGCCTTCTTCCAGGTCCGCCTACAGCGTTGGACAAAGCGCTGGGCCGAGGGAACACCAACTTGCGCCTCTTCCTCTGGAAATAATGGAGGGTTGTAACCGAACTGGCATTCGAAGGGGGACAATCCGGTGGCTGAGGACTGGAGGGTGTTGTGGGCATATTCAGCCCAAATGATATAGGTGGCCCAAGACGTGGGATTACTGGCCGCCATACACCGCAGGGTGGTCTCCAGATCCTGATTAATCCGTTCCGTTTGGCCATTAGACTCTGGATGGAATCCTGACGATAGGCTGGCTGTGGCCCCAATAAGCCTGCAGAAGGCCCCCCAAAACCGGGACGAGAATTGGGGACCTCGGTCAGAGACCACGTCCAGGGGAATGCCAAATATCCGGAAGACATGGTTCATGAGGAGCTCAGCAGTCTCCTTAGCCGAGGGCAGCTTGGGCAGGGGAATAAACCGGGCAGCCTTAGAGAAACGGTCTACCACCACAAGGATGACGGTGTTGCCCTGGGATAGAGGAAGTCCCGTAACAAAGTCCAGAGAAAGGTGTGACCATGGCCTTCGAGGAACAGGTAAGGGATGGAGCAGTCCCCTGGGGTCGCTGGCGTGTCGACTTTCCCTGGTTGCACACAGGGCAGGCCTCAACATAGACCTGCACGTCCTTCTTGATGGACGGCCACCAAAACCGCCCGTCGGAGGAACTCCAGTGTGCGAGCACTGCCAGGATGGCATGTCAAGGGCGACTCATGACCCCACTGCAAGACGCGGGCCCGAACCGAGAGAGGAACGTACAGGCGACCGGCAGGACCACCGCCTGGATCGGGCTCATGGGCAAGAGCTTCTCGTGCCCCTCTTTCTAGTTCCCACTGAAGAGGTGCGACGATCCTAGACCTCGGAATAATCGATGCCAAGGGCTTCTCTTGTACCTCGGGAGAATAGACTCGAGACAGAGCATCCGGCTTGACGTTCTTGGTGCCAGGTCGGTAAGTCAGGAGGAACTGGAATCGATTAAAGAAAAGGGACCATCGTGCTTGCCGAGGGTTCATCCGCTTAGCCTGTTGGAGATATTCCAGGTTCTTGTGGTCTGTGAGAACCTGGAAAGGGTGTTGAGCCCCCTCAAGCCAATGGCGCCACTCTTCCAAGGCCAGTTTTACCGCAAGCAACTCTAGATCCCCCCACGTGGTAGTTGCGCTCGGCCTCAGACAGGCGGCGAGACATGAAGGCACAAGGGTGTAATCTCCCATCCGCACCCCTCTGTGACAGGACGGCTCCCACCCCCACCTCTGAGGCGTCCACCTCCACCACGAAAGGTCTCTCTGGGTCAGGGGTCACCAGAATCGGAGCAGAAGTGAAGCGGCGCTTGAGATCCTCGAAGGCCCCTGCTGCTTCCGGACCCCAGTGAATCTTGGTCCCTCCTCCCTTGGTAAGCGTCGTCAAGGGGGCTACCACCGAGCTGAAATTCTTGATGAACTTCCGATAGAAGTTAGAAAAGCCAATGAACCGTTGAACCTCCTTGACCGTGGCAGGTGTGGGCCAATCGTGGACCGCCTTGACCTTCTTGGGATCCATCTCTAGGTGCCCGGGAGTGACAATAAACCCGAGAAACTGAGTCTGAGAAACATGAAATTCACACTTCTCAGGCTTAACGTAGAGGTGATTGTCAAGGAGCCTCTGGAGAACCCGGCTAACATGCCCCTCATGTTCCTTCAGTGACCTCGAGAAGATGAGGATATCGTCCAGGTACACGAAGACGAACAGATTAAGCATATCCCGGAGAACATCATTAATCAGGGCTTGGAATACTGCGGGGGCATTGGTGAGCCCGAACGGCATCACCCGATATTCATAGTGTCCCGTGGGCGTGTTGAACGCCGTCTTCCATTCGTCTCCTGGCCGGATCCGCACGAGATGGTAAGCATTGCGGAGATCCAGCTTAGTAAAAATGGGAAGCCCCTTGAAGCAGCTCAAAAGCAGTGGCCATGAGAGGAAGAGGGTATCGATTCCGAACCGTGATCTTGTTGAGTCCCCGGTAATCAATACAAGGCCTCAGACCCCCGTCTTTCTTTTCAACAAAAGAAGCCCGCCCCAGCCGGGGAAGTAGAGGCATAGATGAGGCCGGCTGCCAAGGACTCCTTAATGTAGGTGTCCATAGCTGCGTGCTCGGGGAGGACAAGGAAAAGATCCGACCTCTAGGAGGGCAGCACCCAGGGAGTAGATCAATGGCACAGTCATAAGTGCGATGAGGCGGTAAGGCAGTAGCCCGGGCCTTGCTGAACACCGCCTTGAACCGATGGTAAACACTGGGGACTCGGGAGACGTCAACAGACTCTTGAAACTGGGTACTAGGGGCTGAGGAACTCTGAAGCATGCAGGTGAGTTGGCAAGTGGGACCCCAGCTAAGAATGGTGCCAGTAGGCCAGTCGATCTGGGGATTATGTCTGCATAGCCAAGGGTGACCCAGGATAATAGGATACTCGGGAGAGTCAATGAGATAGAAGGTCTCCTCCTGCTGGTGTTGAGAGATGGTAAGTCGCAGGGACTGAGTCGCCTCAGTAACTTTTCCTGGTTCCAGAGGTCTGCCATCTAAGGCTGTAACTGCCTGGGGTTGAGGAAGTAGTTGGGTAGGGATCTTAAGTTCCTTAGCCAAGGTTACATCCATAAAATCACCTGCGGCACCGGAATCGATCATAGCCTGGACCCGATGCTGGTGGCCCTCCCAGGACAGAGTGGCTGGAATAGCTAGGACCGCGTTAGTAGGAGGAGCTCTAATTTTCCCCATCACAACCCTCCTGTAGCTGGGCGGGGACAGGCGTTTCCCAGCTCGGGGCAAGTGGAGCGGAAGTGGCCGGCAACCCCGCAGTAGAGGCACCGACGCTCCCTCATGCGACGTTCCCTTTCGTTGGAAGAAAGCCTGGAACGGCCTAACTGCATGCTCTCCGGGGAATCCTGGGGCAGTTCAGGAGCCGGGGCAGCTCTGAATGACGGAGTCCAAACAGGAGAAACAGAGCTGCTCAGAGGAACTTGGGACTGAGACACCTGACGGCGAGCCGTTCTCCGCTCTCTTAGACGATTGTCCAGGCGGATGGCCAAGGCTATGAGGGACTCGAGATCTTCAGCTGGTTCACGGGTGGCTAACTCATCTTGAAGGGGCTCAGATAACCCTCCCTGAAAGCAGACCCTCAGCGCTTCATCATTCCATCCGCTCCTTGCTGCTACGGTTCGAACTCAATGGCAAAATCTGCCGTGCTTCGGGGGCCCTGACGGAGAGACAGTAGGCGCTTGGAAGCCTCCCGCCCACTGACAGGATGATCGAACACCCGCTTGAACTCTTCTACAAATGCAGCGTGGGAGTCACAACAGGCCTCCTGGGACTGCCACACCGCAGAGGCCCAGGCGAGCGCCTTGTCTGAAAGAAGGGTAATGAGGTAGGCAATCTTGGAACGGTCTGTGGGAAAACTTGAGGGTTGGAGCTCGAAGGTGAGGGAGCATTGGGTGAGGAAACCCTGGCAAGAGCTTGGATCCCCAGAAAAGGGCTTGGGAGGTGGTAGTCGGGGCTCCGCCAACCGAGAAGGCCTGTCGTCACTGGGAGGTGACCGGGGGAAGGGGGAGGACCAAGGAGGCGTTCAAAGAGCTGGTGAAGGGAACTCATCATTTCGGCCAGGAGTTGAGAATGTCTAGCCATCAGCTCCTCTTGTCGGCTGAGAACGGCTTCATGGCGCTGGAAAGAAGCCTCATGTCGAATGATCACCGCCAACAGGTCCTGGGAACTGAGTGTTTCTGGGTCCATGATTGACTTGGTTATTCTGTCACAATCCGGGTTAGAACTCCGGTCTCAGAAGTGTAGAGCTGGGGTACTACCCCTTAGCCACAGAGGAGATGTTGTAGGACCCAAATGAAACACCCAAGGCAATACTCCAGGCAAGTAGATTTAATGTTCCAAAACAGGAGGCAAAACAAAACAACTCCACGAGGGAGAAAAACAAACTAAAGATAACTTCAAAAACTTACTAGGACAGACACGGTGAGACAAAGCAGGAGACACACAGTCAGGACGCAATAACCAAGTGAGAAACAAGGGGAAAACACACAGCTAAAATACACAAGGGGAAACAAGGCACAGGTGACCTGGATAAGCTAATTAGGACACATGAGGAAGAACTAAGGCAAAGGGGAACACAGCTGACCTCTAGAGGCCAGGAGACAAACAGGGGAAGCAGGAAGCTGACAGTATCCTCTAACCCTCAAACTAATGTTATAATGTATCCACTAACCCTCAAACTAATGTTATAATGTATCCTCTAACGCTCAAACTAATGTTATAATGTATCCACTAACCCTCAAACTAATGTTATAATGTATCCACTAACCCTCAAACTAATGTTATAATGTATCCTCTAACCCTCAAACTAATGTTATAATGTATCCTCTAACCCTCAAACTAATGTTATAATGTATCTACTAACCCTCAAACTAATGTTATAATGTATCCTCTAACCCTCAAACTAATGTTATAATGTATCTACTAACCCTCAAACTAATGTTATAATGTATCCACTAACCCTCAAACTAATGTTATAATGTATCCTCTAACCCTCAAACTAATGTTATAATGTATCCTCTAACACTCAAACTAATGTTATAATGTATCCTCTAACCCTCAAACTAATGTTATAATGTATCTACTAACCCTCAAACTAATGTTATAATGTATCCACTAACCCTCAAACTAATGTTATAATGTATCCACTAACCCTCAAACTAATGTTATAATGTATCCTCTAACCCTCAAACTAATGTTATAATGTATCTACTAACCCTCAAACTAATGTTATAATGTATCCACTAACCCTCAAACTAATGTTATAATGTATCCACTAACCCTCAAACTAATGTTATAATGTATCCACTAACCCTCAAACTAATGTTATAATGTATCCTCTAACCCTCAAACTAATGTTATAATGTATCCTCTAACACTCAAACTAATGTTATAATGTATCCACTAACCCTCAAACGAATGTTATAATGTATCCTCTAACCCTCAAACTAATGTTATAATGTATCTACTAACCCTCAAACTAATGTTATAATGTATCCACTAACCCTCAAACTAATGTTATAATGTATCCTCTAACCCTCAAACTAATGTTATAATGTATCCTCTAACCCTCAAACTAATGTTATGATGTATCCACTAACCCTCAAACTAATGTTATAATGTATCCACTAACCCTCAAACTAATGTTATAATGTATCCTCTAACCCTCAAACTAATGATATAATGTATCTACTAACCCTCAAACTAATGTTATAATGTATCCACTAACCCTCAAACTAATGTTATAATGTATCCTCTAACCCTCAAACTAATGTTATAATGTATCTACTAACCCTCAAACTAATGTTATAATGTATCCACTAACCCTCAAACTAATGTTATAATGTATCCACTAACCCTCAAACTAATGTTATAATGTATCCACTAACCCTCAAACTAATGTTATAATGTATCCTCTAACCCTCAAACTAATGTTATAATGTATCCTCTAACCCTCAAACTAATGTTATAATGTATCCACTAACCCTCAAACTAATGTTATAATGTATCATCTAACCCTCAAACTAATGTTATAATGTATCCACTAACCCTCAAACTAATGTTATAATGTATCTACTAACCCTCAAACTAATGTTATAATGTATCCTCTAACCCTCAAACTAATGTTATAATGTATCCACTAACCCTCAAACTAATGTTATAATGTATCCTCTAACCCTCAAACTAATGTTATAATGTATCTACTAACCCTCAAACTAATGTTATAATGTATCCTCTAACACTCAAACTAATGTTATAATGTATCCACTAACCCTCAAACTAATGTTATAATGTATCCTCTAACCCTCAAACTAATGTTATAATGTATCTACTAACCCTCAAACTAATGTTATAATGTATCCTCTAACCCTCAAACTAATGTTATAATGTATCCTCTAACCCTCAAACTAATGTTATAATGTATCCTCTAACCCTCAAACTAATGTTATAATGTATCCTCTAACCCTCAAACTAATGTTATAATGTATCCTCTAACACTCAAACTAATGTTATAATGTATCCTCTAACCCTCAAACTAATGTTATAATGTATCCTCTAACCCTCAAACTAATGTTATAATGTATCCTCTAACCCTCAAACTAATGTTATAATGTATCCACTAACCCTCAAACTAATGTTATAATGTATCTACTAACCCTCAAACTAATGTTATAATGTATCCTCTAACCCTCAAACTAATGTTATAATGTATCCTCTAACCCTCAAACTAATGTTATAATGTATCCTCTAACCCTCAAACTAATGTTATAATGTATCCTCTAACCCTCAAACTAATGTTATAATGTATCTACTAACCCTCAAACTAATGTTATAATGTATCCACTAACCCTCAAACTAATGTTATAATGTATCTACTAACCCTCAAACTAATGTTATAATGTATCCTCTAACCCTCAAACTAATGTTATAATGTATCCTCTAACCCTCAAACTAATGTTATAATGTATCCACTAACCCTCAAACTAATGTTATAATGTATCCACTAACCCTCAAACTAATGTTATAATGTATCATCTAACCCTCAAACTAATGTTATAATGTATCCACTAACCCTCAAACTAATGTTATAATGTATCTACTAACCCTCAAACTAATGTTATAATGTATCCTCTAACCCTCAAACTAATGTTATAATGTATCTACTAACCCTCAATCTAATGTTATAATGTATCCTCTAACCCTCAAACTAATGTTATAATGTATCTACTAACCCTCAAACTAATGTTATAATGTATCCTCTAACCCTCAAACTAATGTTATAATATATCCTCTAACACTCAAACTAATGTTATAATGTATCCTCTAACCCTCAAACTAATGTTATAATGTATCCTCTAACCCTCAAACTAATGTTATAATGTATCCACTAACCCTCAAACTAATGTTATAATGTATCTACTAACCCTCAAACTAATGTTATAATGTATCCTCTAACCCTCAAACTAATGTTATAATGTATCCTCTAACCCTCAAACTAATGTTATAATGTATCTACTAACCCTCAAACTAATGTTATAATGTATCCACTAACCCTCTAACTAATGTTATAATGTATCGACTAACCCTCAAACTAATGTTATAATGTATCCTCTAACCCTCAAACTAATGTTATAATGTATCTACTAACCCTCAAACTAATGTTATAATGTATCGACTAACCCTCAAACTAATGTTATAATGTATCCTCTAACACTCAAACTAATGTTATAATATATCCTCTAACCCTCAAACTAATGTTATAATGTATCCACTAACCCTCAAACTAATGTTATAATGTATCCACTAACCCTCAAACTAATGTTATAATGTATCCTCTAACGCTCAAACTAATGTTATAATGTATCCACTAACCCTCAAACTAATGTTATAATGTATCCACTAACCCTCAAACTAATGTTATAATGTATCCTCTAACCCTCAAACTAATGTTATAATGTATCCACTAACCCTCAAACTAATGTTATAATATATCTACTAACCCTCAAACTAATGTTATAATGTATCCACTAACCCTCAAACTAATGTTATAATGTATCCTCTAACCCTCAAACTAATGTTATAATGTATCCTCTAACCCTCAAACTAATGTTATAATGTATCCTCTAACACTCAAACTAATGTTATAATGTATCCACTAACCCTCAAACTAATGTTATAATGTATCCTCTAACCCTCAAACTAATGTTATAATGTATCCTCTAACACTCAAACTAATGTTATAATGTATCCACTAACCCTCAAACTAATGTTATAATGTATCCACTAACCCTCAAACTAATGTTATAATGTATCCTCTAACCCTCAAACTAATGTTATAATGTATCCTCTAACCCTCAAACTAATGTTATAATGTATCCACTAACCCTCAAACTAATGTTATAATGTATCCTCTAACCCTCAAACTAATGTTATAATGTATCTACTAACCCTCAAACTAATGTTATAATGTATCCTCTAACCCTCAAACTAATGTTATAATGTATCCTCTAACCCTCAAACTAATGTTATAATGTATCCTCTAACCCTCAAACTAATGTTATAATGTATCTACTAACCCTCAAACTAATGTTATAATGTATCTACTAACCCTCAAACTAATGTTATAATGTATCTACTAACCCTCAAACTAATGTTATAATGTATCCTCTAACCCTCAAACTAATGTTATAATGTATCCTCTAACCCTCAAACTAATGTTATAATGTATCCACTAACCCTCAAACTAATGTTATAATGTATCCACTAACCCTCAAACTAATGTTATAATGTATCCTCTAACCCTCAAACTAATGTTATAATGTATCCTCTAACCCTCAAACTAATGTTATAATGTATCTACTAACCCTCAAACTAATGTTATAATGTATCTACTAACCCTCAAACTAATGTTATAATGTATCCTCTAACCCTCAAACTAATGTTATAATGTATCTACTAACCCTCAAACTAATGTTATAATGTATCCTCTAACCCTCAAACTAATGTTATAATGTATCCTCTAACCCTCAAACTAATGTTATAATGTATCTACTAACCCTCAAACTAATGTTATAATGTATCCACTAACCCTCAAACTAATGTTATAATGTATCTACTAACCCTCAAACTAATGTTATAATGTATCCTCTAACCCTCAAACTAATGTTATAATGTATCCTCTAACCCTCAAACTAATGTTATAATGTATCCACTAACCCTCAAACTAATGTTATAATGTATCCTCTAACACTCAAACTAATGTTATAATGTATCCTCTAACACTCAAACTAATGTTATAATGTATCCACTAACCCTCAAACTAATGTTATAATGTATCCTCTAACACTCAAACTAATGTTATAATGTATCCTCTAACACTCAAACTAATGTTATAATGTATCTACTAACCCTCAAACTAATGTTATAATGTATCCTCTAACCCTCAAACTAATGTTATAATGTATCCTCTAACCCTCAAACTAATGTTATAATAATAATAATAATAATAATAATATGCCATTTAGCAGACGCTTTTATCCAAAGCGACTTACAGTCATGCGTGCATACATTTTTGTGTATCCAGATCGAACCCACTACCTTGTTACAACCCGTGCTCTACCAGCTGAGCTACAGAGGACCATGTATCTACTAACCCTCAAACTAATGTTATAATGTATCTACTAACCCTCAAACTAATGTTATAATGTATCCTCTAACCCTCAAACTAATGTTATAATGTATCCTCTAACCCTCAAACTAATGTTATAATGTATCCACTAACCCTCAAACTAATGTTATAATGTATCCACTAACCCTCAAACTAATGTTATAATGTATCCTCTAACCCTCAAACTAATGTTATAATGTATCCACTAACCCTCAAACTAATGTTATAATGTATCCTCTAACCCTCAAACTAATGTTATAATGTATCCTCTAACCCTCAAACTAATGTTATAATGTATCCTCTAACCCTCAAACTAATGTTATAATGTATCCTCTAACCCTCAAACTAATGTTATAATGTATCTACTAACCCTCAAACTAATGTTATAATGTATCCTCTAACCCTCAAACTAATGTTATAATGTATCCTCTAACCCTCAAACTAATGTTATAATGTATCCTCTAACCCTCAAACTAATGTTATAATGTATCTACTAACCCTCAAACTAATGTTATAATGTATCTACTAACCCTCAAACTAATGTTATAATGTATCCTCTAACCCTCAAACTAATGTTATAATGTATCCTCTAACACTCAAACTAATGTTATAATGTATCCTCTAACCCTCAAACTAATGTTATAATGTATCTACTAACCCTCAAACTAATGTTATAATGTATCCACTAACCCTCAAACTAATGTTATAATGTATCCACTAACCCTCAAACTAATGTTATAATGTATCCACTAACCCTCAAACTAATGTTATAATGTATCCTCTAACCCTCAAACTAATGTTATAATGTATCCTCTAACCCTCAAACTAATGTTATAATGTATCCTCTAACCCTCAAACTAATGTTATAATGTATCCTCTAACCCTCAAACTAATGTTATAATGTATCCACTAACCCTCAAACTAATGTTATAATGTATCCTCTAACCCTCAAACTAATGTTATAATGTATCCTCTAACCCTCAAACTAATGTTATAATGTATCCTCTAACCCTCAAACTAATGTTATAATGTATCCTCTAACCCTCAAACTAATGTTATAATGTATCTACTAACCCTCAAACTAATGTTATAATGTATCCTCTAACCCTCAAACTAATGTTATAATGTATCCTCTAACCCTCAAACTAATGTTATAATGTATCCTCTAACCCTCAAACTAATGTTATAATGTATCTACTAACCCTCAAACTAATGTTATAATGTATCTACTAACCCTCAAACTAATGTTATAATGTATCCTCTAACCCTCAAACTAATGTTATAATGTATCCTCTAACCCTCAAACTAATGTTATAATGTATCCTCTAACCCTCAAACTAATGTTATAATGTATCTACTAACCCTCAAACTAATGTTATAATGTATCCACTAACCCTCAAACTAATGTTATAATGTATCCACTAACCCTCAAACTAATGTTATAATGTATCCACTAACCCTCAAACTAATGTTATAATGTATCCTCTAACCCTCAAACTAATGTTATAATGTATCCACTAACCCTCAAACTAATGTTATAATGTATCCTCTAACCCTCAAACTAATGTTATAATGTATCCACTAACCCTCAAACTAATGTTATAATGTATCCTCTAACCCTCAAACTAATGTTATAATGTATCCTCTAACCCTCAAACTAATGTTATAATGTATCCTCTAACCCTCAAACTAATGTTATAATGTATCCTCTAACCCTCAAACTAATGTTATAATGTATCCACTAACCCTCAAACTAATGTTATAATGTATCTACTAACCCTCAAACTAATGTTATAATGTATCTACTAACCCTCAAACTAATGTTATAATGTATCCTCTAACCCTCAAACTAATGTTATAATGTATCCACTAACCCTCAAACTAATGTTATAATGTATCTACTAACCCTCAAACTAATGTTATAATGTATCCACTAACCCTCAAACTAATGTTATAATGTATCCACTAACCCTCAAACTAATGTTATAATGTATCCACTAACCCTCAAACTAATGTTATAATGTATCTACTAACCCTCAAACTAATGTTATAATGTATCCACTAACCCTCAAACTAATGTTATAATGTATCCACTAACCCTCAAACTAATGTTATAATGTATCCACTACCCCTCAAACTAATGTTATAATGTATCTACTAACCCTCAAACTAATGTTATAATGTATCCACTAACCCTCAAACTAATGTTATAATGTATCCTCTAACCCTCAAACTAATGTTATAATGTATCCTCTAACCCTCAAACTAATGTTATAATGTATCCACTAACCCTCAAACTCAACTCTGGATCAGGGACTGATTTAGACCTGGCACTCCAGGTGGGTGCAATTAATGATCAGGTACAACAGAAAACCAGCAGGCTCCGTACCTCGTAGGGTAAGATCTATTCAACATGTCTTTAACGACCAGTGAAATTCCTTTTGAATGGAAATGTGCTGGAGTGACCCCACTATGGAGCAATTTCAGTGCTAACAGAAATTGTAATTGGATTTTATAAATTAGAATTTGTATTAGATATTGAATTTAATAGTTTTTAATGTTTAATGCACAAATTAAATCATTTAATTCATAAATTAAACTTGTATTTCATGATTTGAAACTGAATTGAATGAATATTGCGTTCATTTTTAATATTACATTCAAATTCAATATTTATACATTCTGGTTCAATATGGTAGATATCACATCAAATCAAATTGTATTTGTAACATGCGCCGAATACAACTGGTGTAGACCTTACCGTGAAATGCTTACTTACAAGCCCTTAACCAACAATGCAGTTCAAGAAATAGAGTTAATGAAAATAGTCTGGGTGGCCTTTTGATTAATTGTTCAGCAGTCTTATGGCTTGGGGGTAGAAGCTGTTAAGGATTCTTTTGGACCTAGACTTGGCGCTCCGTTACCGCTTTCCGTGCGGTAGAGAACAGTGTATGACTTGGGTGATTGGAGTCTTTGGCCATTTTTAGGGCCTTCCTCTGACACCGGCTAGTATATAGGTCCTGGATGGCAGGAAGCTTGGCCCCAGTGATGTACTGGGCCGTATGCACTACCCTCTGTAGCGCCTTATGGTCGGATGCCGAGCAGTTGCCATACCAGGCGATGATGCAACCGGTCAGGATGCTCTCGATGGTGCAGCTGTATGTCTTTTCGAGGATCTGGGGACCCATGCCAAATCTTTTCAGTCTCCTGAGGGGGAAAAGGTGTTGTCGTGCCCTCTTCACGACTGTCTTGGTGTGTTTGGACCATGATAGTTTGTTGGTGATGTGGACACCAAGGAAATTGAAGCTCTCAACCTGCTCCACTACAGCCCCGTCGATGAGAATGGGGGCGTGCTCGGTCCTCCTTTTCCTGTAGTCCACGATCACCTCCTTTGTCTTGCTCACGTTGAGGGAGAGGTTGTTGTCCTGGCACCACACGGCCAGGTCTCTGACCTCCTCCCTATAGGCTTTCTCATCGTTGTCGGTGATCAGGCCTACCAATGTTATGTCGTCAGCAAACTTAATGATGGTGTTGGAGGCGTGCTTGACCACGCAGTCATGGGTGAACAGGGTTTCTGTACAGCACTTCGAGATATTAGCTGATGTAAGAAGGGCTATATAAAATAAAATTGATTGATTGATTGATTGATTGAGTACAGGAGGGGACTGAGCACGCACCCCTGAGGGGCCTCCATGTTGAGGATCAGCGTGGCCGATGTGTTGTTGCCTACCCTTACCACCTGGGGGCGGCCCGTCAGCAAGTCCAGGATCCAGTTGCAGAGGGAGGTGTTTAGTCCCAGGGTCCTTAGCTTAGTGATGAGCTTTGTGGGCACTATGGTGTTGATCGCTGAGCTGTAGTCAATGAACAGCATTCTCACATGCTCTGAGTACACGTCCTGGTAATCCGTCTGGCCCTGCGGCCTTGTGAATGTTGACCTGTTTAAAGGTCTTGCTCAAATCGGCTACGGAGAGCGTGATCACACAGTCATGCATGCTTCAGTGTTGCTTGCCTCGAAACGAGCATAAAAGGCATTTAGCTCGTCTGGTAGGCTCGCGTCACTGGGCAGCTCGCGGCTGGGTTTCCCTTTGTAGTCCGTAATAGATTGCAAGCACTGCCACATCCGACGAGCATCCGACGAGAGTCAGAGCCGGTGTAGTAGGCCTGTTTGATGGTTCGTCGGAGGGCATAGCGAGAGTTCTTATAAGCGTCCGGATTAGTGTCCCGCTCCTAGAAAGCAGCAGCTCTAGCCTTTAGCTCGGTGGAGATGTTGCCTGTAATCCATGGCTTCTGGTTGGGATATGTACGTACGGTCACTGTATGGTCGACGTCGTCGATGGACTTATTGATGAAGCCAGTGACTGAGGTGGTGGACTCCTCAATGCCATTGGATGAATCCCGGAACATATTCCTGTCTGTGCTAGCAAAACAGTCCTGTAGCATAGCATCCGCGTCATCTGACCACTTCCGTATTGAGCGAGTCACTGGTGCTTTCTGCTTTAGCTTTTTGCTTGTAAGCAGGAATCAGGAGGATAGAGTTATGGTCAGATTTGCCAAATGGAGGGCGAGGGAGAGCTTTGTATGCGTCTCTGTGTGTGGAGTAAAGGTGGTCTAGAGTTTATGTTCCTCTGGATGCACATTTAACATGCTGGTAGAAATGAGGTAGAACGGATTTAAGTTTCCCTGCATTAAAGTCCCCGGCCACTAGGAGCGCTGCCTCTGGATGAGCATTTTCCTGTTTGCTTATGGCCTGATACAGCTCGTTGAGTGTGGTCTTAGTGCCAGCATCGGTTTGTGGTGGTAAATAGACAGCTACGAAGAATATAGATGAAAACTCTCTTGGTAAATAGTATGGTCTACAGCTTATAATGAGGTACTCTACCTCAGGCGAGCAATACCTTGAGACTTCCTTAATATTAGACATCGCGCACCAGCTGTTATTGACAAATAGACACACACCCCCACCCCTCGTCTTACCAGACGTAGCTGCTCTGTCCTGCCGATGCGATGGAAAACCCAGCCAGCTCTATATTATCCGTGTCGTCGTTCAGCCACGACTCTGTGAAATAAGATATTACAGTTTTTAATGTCCCGTTGGTAGGATAGTCTCGAAAGGAGATCATCCATTTTATTCTCCAGTGATCTCACGTTGGCCAATAGAACGGTAGAGGCGGGTTACCCACTCGCCGACAAATTCTCACAAGGTCTAATCTTAGTTTCATATATTCAACTTCTCAATTCAGATTCAGTTTTCAAATTCAGAGGAGAACAGATAGAATCAAACTCTGGTAAACAGATACTTCTGGCAGTTTCTGAAGCTGAATTTATTTTTTGTTCCTATGAATTTGGCTCTAGCGTTAGAAACGCTTTGGCTATCAACTATTATGACCCCATTCCTGAGGGCTAAGACTCTCTGGAACATGGATGTGCCTTCTGTTCCCCTCTATGGTGATCACAGGCCGCGTTAGAAGGGGCCTTCTGTTCCCCTCTATGATGATCAGAGGCCACGTTAGAAGGGGCCTTCTGTTCCCCTCTATGATGATCACAGGCCGCGTTAGAAGGGGCCTTCTGTTCCCCTCTATGATGATCACAGGCCGCGTTAGAAGGGGCCTTCTGTTCCCCTCTATGATGATCACAGGCCGCGTTAGAAGGGGCCTTCTGTTCCGCTCTATGATGATCACAGGCCGCGTTAGAAGGGGCCTTCTGTTCCGCTCTATGATGATCACAGGCCACGTTAGAAGGGGCCTTCTGTTCCCCTCTATGACATCACAGGCCGCGTTAGAAGGGGCCTTCTGTTCCCCTCTATGACATCACAGGCCGCGTTAGAAGGGGCCTTCTGTTCCCCTCTATGACATCACAGGCCGCGTTAGAAGGGAGTGTCACAACAACAGGATTTGGCCCCCATAAGAATATAGCTGAATAGCTCTGTCAAAGCCCTTCTAAGGATAGCCTTTCCACTCCCTATTTAATCTTGTTCTTGTGACTGACTGGGTTCGAACCAGTTCTCCTCCATGTTCTCCTCCATGTCACAAGCGCACTTAGCTAAAGCCCACATGGATGAGTTCTGGAAGCTAACACAAGTCTTCAAGTCTCCAGCAGGGTTCATCGAACCACCTGGGTAACATTTCACCCCCCCTTTGAACTCCTACTCAGAGATTTCACGGCACCAATATAAACTGACTGGGTTCAACATCAGGCCTCCTGCTGTGGCAAACAGAAGCAGAAGGATCCCATTTAATGAGAGGTGGTTTGGTGATCCATCCATGTGAGTAGCCTCTGATTACTGCGTGTAGCGAACCATTCATGTCAGCTCGCGGGATCAGGCCGCTTGCGAGGCTGTGTGATGAGCAACCTTGGCTGAGACATGAAGACGTGTTAGTTTGACTGATGGGCCTCCTGTGAACCAGACAATGCAACTTTTCAGGTCTCAGACAAGTTACTCATCACACGAGCGTTGTCACCGAAACACCTGTGTTATAATTTGACCTCCTCCTTGAAGAGACCCCATCCAAGTCACAGGACCAATGCCTAGGCTTTAGCTCAACAGGCTAACATAGTCTTAACCCATTCAGTCACATGTTAACCTTACAATGACGACCCTTGCCATAGACTTGAAACCAGGGGCAGAATGGGACCAAAAATCGGCCCAGGCATTTCTAACACACCGGACCATTTTCTTCCTCCAGGCCCATTATTTTCCTTGAGGCCCCTATTATTAGCCAGATAATTATAATTTTGCACACAAAAAAAACAAGTTAGACAGGCCCAATGGGCTAAAAATGGACCAGCCCATCTGGCATTTGCACGAAATGCCAGATGGCCAGTCCGCCCCTGCTTTAAACCATACTATGTCTAATACAAAGTAACACATGTCAAACTAACACATCTTCAGGTCTCAGGCAAGGTTCTCATCCCATAAGCATGGATCACCAAACCATGTAATTAACCTTGCTGGATCTTGAATACTTGTATTAGTGTAGCAGGTGGGGATCTGTGAAACTCACTCCTCAGCCTGAAGTGTGCAAGTGAAGAAAGCCTTTTAATAGGACGATGGGTTGGAATGTTTCAGGAGGGCAATCATGTGTGTTTTCCAGGCAGAAGTCCTGAGTTCGAGTCTTCATATGAGCTCAATCAGGGGGAAGCGGTACTCGCTAAGCAGCCAGCGTGACGTCCTTTACAATGGTGCCACTGGACTTGTATCTACAGTTGCTGCGCTGGTTCAACCACTGGTTTCACTGGAGAGTGAGTTTAAGGGGGTGAATGTAGCAGATGGGGATCTGAAACTCACTCAGCCTGAAGTGTTGCTCCTTGAAGGCCTTTTTCAATAGTGCGGTTGGTTGGAACACTTCAGGAGAGCGAGGCAGAGGTCCTGGGTTTGTGTCTCGGTATGAGCTGAATCAGGGGGAAGCAGTACTCGTTAAGCAAGCAGCGTGTTTTCCTTTACATTAACTTTGTGAACTTATCCCTATAGGCTTTCGCTAAGTGGGCAAACACAGTCTTTGTTCGAACCCAGTCAGTCACAAAGCAAGATTAATGACGGGTCATTTCAACTATATTCTTATGGGGGGCCCAAAACAAATGTTACACTCCTAACAGCCAGTGATCATCATAGAGGGAACAGAAGGCACGTCCATGTTCTAGAGACAGAGAGGGAACAGAAGGCACGTCCATGTTCTAGAGTGGTAGAGGGAACAGAAGGCACGTCCATGTTCTAGAGACATAGAGGGAACAGAAGGCACGTCCATGTTCTAGAGACATAGAGGGAACAGAAGGCACGTCCATGTTCTAGAGACAGAGAGGGAACAGAAGGCACGTCCATGTTCTAGAGACAGAGAGGGAACAGAAGGCACGTCCATGTTCTAGAGACATAGAGGGAACAGAAGGCACGTCCATGTTCTAGAGACAGAGAAGGAACAGAAGGCACGTCCATGTTCTAGAGACAGAGAGGGAACAGAAGGCACGTCCATGTTCTAGAGACAGAGAAGGAACAGAAGGCACGTCCATGTTCTAGAGACAGAGAGGGAACAGAAGGCGCGTCCATGTTCTAGAGACAGAGAGGGAACAGAAGGCACGTCCATGTTCTAGAGACAGAGAGGGAACATAAGGCACATCCATGTTCTAGAGACAGAGAGGGAACAGAAGGCACGTCCATGTTCTAGAGTGGTAGAGGGAACAGAAGGCACGTCCATGTTCTAGAGACAGAGAGGGAACAGAAGGCACATCCATGTTCTAGAGTGGTAGAGGGAACAGAAGGCACGTCCATGTTCTAGAGACAGAGAGGGAACAGAAGGCACATCCATGTTCTAGAGTGGTAGAGGGAACAGAAGGCACGTCCATGTTCTAGAGACAGAGAGGGAACAGAAGGCACGTCCATGTTCTAGAGACAGAGAGGGAACAGAAGGCACGTCCATGTTCTAGAGACAGAGAGGGAACAGAAGGCACATCCATGTTCTAGAGACAGAGAGGGAACAGAAGGCACGTCCATGTTCTAGAGAGTCGTAGCTTTCAGGAATAGCTCTTCGCCAAATGAATTTGAAGAAAAATAAATTCAACATGCCACCTTCGCTTCAGAAACCGCCAGACGTTTCTGTTGACCACAGTGAGTGTTTGATTCTATCTGTTCTAGTGACGGGTCATTCGCGAACAAACTGCTATTTTTTAACAGATATTTTTGGTGAACGTCGGGAGCCGAATCTCATCGGTGAAAGAGCCGTTCATTTGGCTCCCTGATTTGCATACTGCTACAACTGCTTTGAGCTCAAAACAATGTTTTTCTGCAGATAAATTACAAAATAATTCTCTGAAGTGGGTGAATCATCTCTGCAGAAATGCGTCAATCTGGTCCAAGCTGATGTTTTCAGTGCTGATTTTTTTGTAGGCCATTTTATAATTTGTCCAGGTAAACATTTATTTCAACGTGCATTTCACGATTTGCCATAATGGCAGCATACCTTTTGGGCTTTATATTGGAGATTTGACGTTTTTTTTATGGTTATAGGTCGATTTTTAAGCATTTTGAACGAAGAGCCAAATGAACTGGCTCACCGAAAATACTCGGAAAGCCCATCACTAATCTGTTCTCATTTCCTGGCTGGCAAAGTACCAGGATGTTGTCTCTGGTTTTGAATCTGAATTTAGAGAACTGAATTTGAAAACTGAATCTGAATGCATCTTAGAAGTTTAATTAATTAAACTTTGATGAACTTGAAATGATAGTCTGTAAACTTGATATACAGACAATGAATGCAATATCTACCATATTGAAACTGAATATATAAATACTGAACTTGAATATTCAATTAAATTGAAATTGAATTTTAAAACTGACTGCAGTATTCATTCAACTCAGTTGCAAATCATGAAATACAAATTCAATTTTTGAATTCAAAGATTAAATTAGTGAAATGTTTTCTCCCAATTCAATATCCTAATACACATTACACAAATTATAGAATTCAAATACAATTTCTGTTGGCACTGAAATCGCTCCATTCCTCTCTTCATAAAGGTGGAAACTTCTTAGACCCAAATAACTAGATGTATATCAGTAATCTGTTCAATAGCGAAAATCTTTGAGAAATTATTACATTCTCAAATGTATCAGTACCTAGATACAATGTCACCCTTTTAATCTGGCTTTAGACCCAACCATTCTACATCTACAGCATTAGTGAAACTTACTAATGATATCAATTCTTGATCTTACCAAGGCAAACTAACTCCTGACGTCTTTATTTATTTATCAAAAGCAATTTATTTAGTTGATCATTCTATCTTACCAGGAAAACTTAAAAACATTGGTTTCACTAACAGATCACTAAACTGGTTCCATGCATATTTTAGCAATAAAAAACAATGTGTCTTCATAGAAGGACACAAATCACAACTTCTTGGACTCAGTAGAGGTGTACCTCAAGGCTCAGCATTGACCCCCCTTCTTTTCTCTATTTTCAGAAATCAAATTTGCCTCTAATTTGTCAGAATACACTTGTACATGGATGATACAGTGCTCTATACATCAGGTTCAAATATTTTGCAGATACAAGCAACTCTCCAAGATGGTTTTAACACTTTACAATTTTTTTTATAGCAAATAATGTGGTTTTAAATCGAACAAAGTCCTGTATCAGGCCTCCCTTGTGGCGCAGCAGTCTAAGGCACTGTATCGCAGTGTTTCAGCGTCACTACAGCCTGTGGTTCGATCCCAGGCTGTGTCACAACCCATAGGGCGGCGCACAATTGGCCCAGCGTTGTCCGGGTTAGCGGAGGGTTTGGCCAGGGGGGGCTTTACTTGGCTCATCGCGCTCTAGCGACTCCTTGTGACGGGCCGGGCGCCTGCAAGCTGACCTCGGTCGTCAGTTGAACGGTGTTTCCACCGAAACATTGTTGCAGCTGGCTTCCGGGTTAAGCGAGTGGGTGTTAAGAAGTGCGGCTTGGCGGGTCATGTTTCGGAGGACGCACGACTCAACCTTCGCCTCTCCCGAGCCCGTTGGGGAGTTACAGTGATGAGACAAGATCGTAATTGGATCGCAATTGGATATCACGAAATTGGGGAGAAAAAGGGAGTAAAAATATAATTACAATTTCAATAAAAAAATGATCCTATATCACAGCTGGCAATTCCAAAATTCATGCAAGTGATGGAACAATGCTTAAAAGTGTGATTGTTTGAAATATCTGGGTTTGAGGATAGATAATGAATTTTCTGTTGGAAAGCATATTGATTATATTAGAAAAACAATGAACTGCACTGAACAACAATATAAACGCAACATGCAACAATTTCAAAGATTTTACTGAGTTACAGTTTATATAAGTATGTTACTATGGTATACTGAAGTATAATTACAAGCATTCCATAAGTGTCAAAGGCTTTTATTGACAATTACATTAAGTTTATGCAAAGAGTTAATATTTGCAGTGTTGACCCTTCTTTTTCAAGACCTCTGCAATTCGCCCTGGCATGCTGTCAATTAACTTCTGGGCCAAATCCTGACTGATGGCAGCCCATTCTTGCAAAATCAATGCTTGGAGTTTGTCAGAATTTGTTGGTTTTTGTTTGTCCACCCGCCTCTTGAGGATTGACCACAAGTTCTCAATGGGATTAAGGTCTGGGGAGTTTTCCTGGCCACTTCAATGACTGTGTGAAGTTGCTGGATATTGGTGGGAACTGGAACATGCTGTCATACACGTTGATCCAGAGCATCCCAAACATGCTCAATGGGTGACATGTCTGGTGAGTTCAGGCCTTGGTAGAACTGGGACATTTTCAGCTTCCAGGAATTGTGTCCAGATCCTTGCGACATGGGGCCGTGCATTATCATGCTGAAACATGAGGTGATGGCGGCGGATGAATGGCACAACAATGGGCCTCAGGATCTCGTCACGGTATCTCTGTGCATTCAAACTGCCATTGATAAAATGCAATTGTGTTCGTTGTCCGTAGCTTATGCCTGCCCATACCATAACCCCACCACCACCATGGGTCACTCTGTTCACAACGTTGACATAAGCAATGCTCGCCCACACAACGCCATCTGCCCGTTACAGCTGAAACCGGGATTAATCTGTTAAGAGCACACTTCTCCAGCGTGCCAGTGGCCATCGAAGGTGAGCATTTGTCCACTGAAGTTGGTTACGACGCCGAACTGCAGTCAGGTCAAGACCCTGGTGAGGACGACGAGCACGCTGATGAGCTTCCCTGAGACGGTTTCTGACAGTTTCTGTAGAAATTCTTCGGTTGTGCAAACACACAGTTTCTTCAGCTGTCCGGGTGGAGGTCCTGGGCTGGCGTGGTTACACATGGTCTGTGGTTGTGTGCCCGGTTGGACATACTGCCAAATTCTATAAACCGATGTTGGAGGTGGCTTATGGTAGAGAAATTAACATTACATTCTCTGTTGGACATTCATGCCAATTGCACGCTCCCTCAAAACTTGAGAAATCTGTGGCATTGTGTTGTGTGACAAAACTGCACATTTTAGAGTGGCCTTTTATTGTCCCCAGCACAAGGTACACCTGTGTAATGATCATGCTGTTTAATCAGCTTCTTGATATGCCACACCTGTCAGGTGGATGGATTATCTTGGAAAAGGAAAAATGCTCAGTTACAGGGTTGTAAAGAAATACGTTTTTTGTACGTACAGAACATTTATGGGATCTTTTATTTCAGCTCATGAAACATGGGACCAACACATTACATGTTGCGTTTATATTTTTGTTCAGTATATGAACATGGGCTACTATACAAATCTAAGAATTGTTTTACTGTATCCATTAGAAATACCTTAGTAACCCAACTGCTGCTTCCTATCCTAGACTAAGATGACGTCACCAATCAGAACACGACCAAGACCTTACTTTGTGAATTAGATGTCATTATAACAATCTTTGCAGATTCATTCTTGGATGCCGTTATAAGACATCATTGGACAATGTATGAATCGCTAAATGGTCTGTCACTCCCAAACAGAAGACAACTGCATTGGTACCAGTTTATTTTTAAATGTATCAACTTAAATGTCCCTGTATATATTAAAGAACACCTAACTTTACAAGACTCTCACTACTCCTTTAGACAACAGCAGACTCACACTCCTTTAGACAACAGCAGACTCACTACTCCTTTAGACAACAACAGACTCTCACTACTCCTTTAGACAACAGCAGACTATCACTACTCCTTTAGACAACAGCAGACTCACTACTCCTTTAGACAACAGCAGACTCACTACTCCTTTAGACAACAGCAGACTCACTACTCCTTTAGACAACAACAGACTCTCACTACTCCTTTAGACAACAGCAGACTCTCACTACTCCTTTAGACAACAACAGACTCTCACTACTCCTTTAGACAACAGCAGACTCTCATTACTCCTTTAGACAACAACAGACTCTCACTACTCCTTTAGACAACAGCAGACTCTCACTACTCCTTTAGACAACAACAGACTCTCACTACTCCTTTAGGCAAATCCCCGCCTTATCTTAGCTCATTGGTCACCATAGCAGCACCCACCCGTAGTCTGCGCTCCAGCAGGTATATCTCACTGGTCATTCCCAAAGCCAACACCTCCTTTGGCCGCCATTCCTTCCAGTTCTCTGCTGCCAATGACTGGAACGAATTGCAAAAATCTCTGAAGCTGGAGACTCTTATCTCCCTCAATAACTTTAAGCATCAGTTGTCAGAGCACCTTACCGATCACTGCACCTGTACACAGCCCATCTGAAATTAGCCCACCCAACTACCTCATCCCTATATTGTTATTTATTTTGCTCTTTTGCACCCCAGTATCTCTATTTGCACATAATCTCTTGCACATCTAGCATTCCAGTGTTAATACTATTGTAATTATTCTGCACTATAGCCTATTTATTGCCTTACCTCCATAACTTGCTACATTTGCACACACTGTATATATATTTTCTGTTGTAATTTTGACTTTATGTTTTTTTACCCCATATGTAACTCTGTGTTGTTTTATTGCACTGCTTTGCTTTATCTTGGCCAGGTCGCAGTTGTAAATGAGAACCTGTTCTCAACTGGTTTACCTGGTTAAATAAAGGTGAAATAAAATAAAAATAAAAACAACAGCAGACTCTCATTACTCCTTTAGACAACAACAGACTCTCACTACTCCTTTAGACAACACCAGACTCACTACTCCTTTAGACAACAGCAGAGTCCCACTACTCCTTTAGACAACAACAGCAATTACACATTCCAGGGGTACATCATGAGGTTGGAGTAAGATCTTTCAGATACAAAGCCCCAACTGACTGGGATAATTTACCTATAGAAGTCAGGGCATTAAAATCACACAGTGAATTAAAGAAAGCCCTTCTTCAAATGTTAAGAACAAACTGTTAACTTATAGAAACCAAACCATGTGAAGATATTTGTAAATATGTACAGTGGGGAAAAAAAAGTATTTAGTCAGCCACCAATTGTGCAAGTTCTCCCACTTAAAAAGATGAGAGAGGCCTGTAATTTTCATCATAGGTACACGTCAACTATGACAAACAAAATGAGAAAAAGATATCCAGAAAATCACATTGTAGGATTTTTAATGAATTTATTTGCAAATTATGTTGGAAAATAAGTATTTGGTCAATAACAAAAGTTTCTCAATACTTTGTTATATACCCTTTGTTGGCAATGACACGGGTCAAACGTTTTCTGTAAGTCTTCACAAGGTTTTCACACACTGTTGCTGGTATTTTGGCCCATTCCTCCATGCAGATCTCCTCTAGAGCAGTGATGTTTTGGGGCTGTCGCAGGGCAACACAGACTTTCAACTCCCTCCAAAGATTTTCAATGGGGTTTGAGATCTGGAGACTGGCTAGGCCACTCCAGGACCTTGAAATGCTTCTTACGAAGCCACTACTTCGTTGCCCGGGTGGTGTGTTTGGGATTAGTGTCATGCTGAAAGACCCAGCCACGTTTCATCTTCAATGCCCTTGCTGATGGAAGGAGGTTTTCACTCAAAATCTCACGATACAAGGCCCCATTCATTCTTTCCTTTACATGGATCAGTCGTCCTGGTCCCTTTGAAGAAAAAACAGCCCCAAAGCATGATGTTTCCACCCCCATGCTTCACAGTAGGTATGGTGTTCTTTGGATGCAACTCAGCATTCTTTGTCCTCCAAACACGACAGAGTTGAGTTTTTACCAAAAGTTATATTTTGGTTTCATCTGACCATATGACATTCTCCCAATCCTCTTCTGGATCATCCAAATGCACTCTAGCAAACTTCAGACGGGCCTGGACATGTACTGGCTTAAGCAGGGGGACACGTCTGGCACTGCAGGATTTCAGTCCCTGGCGGCGTAGTGTGTTACTGATGGTAGGCTTTGTTACTTTGGTCCCAGCTCTCTGCAGGTCATTCACTAGGTCCCCCCCGTGTGGTTCTGGGATTTTTGCTCACCGTTCTTGTGATCATTTTGACCCCACGGGGTGAGATCTTGCGTGGAGCCCCAGATCGAGGGAGATTATCAGTGGTCTCGTATGTCTTTCATTTCCTAATAATTGCTCCCACAGTTGATTTCTTCAAACCAAGCTGCTTACCTATTGCAGATTCAGTCTTCCCAGCCTGGTGCAGGTCTACAATTTTGTTTCTGGTGTCCTTTGACAGCTCTTTGGTCTTGGCCATAGTGGAGTTTGGAGTGTGACTGTTTGAGGTTGTGGACAGGTGTCTTTTATACTGATAACAAGTTCATACAGGTGCCATTAATACAGGTAACGAGTGGAGGACAGAGGAGCCTCTTAAAGAAGAAGTTACAGGTCTGTGAGAGCCAGAAATCTTGCTTGTTTATAGGTGACCAAATACTTATTTTCCACCATAATTTGCAAATAAATTCATAAAAAATCCTACAATGTGATTTTCTGGATTTTTTTCCTTCAATTTGTCTGTCATAGTTGACATGTACCTATGATGAAAATTACAGGTCTCTCTCATCTTTTTACGTGGGAGAACTTGCACAATTGGTGGCTGACTAAATACTTTTTTCCCCCACTGTATGTATATATTGTAGGTAGGTACTTAGTTGTGTTAGTTGTATTAGTAGTGTCACGAATGTCGGTGGAATGCGGTAGGCCAGAGTCAAGCGCAGGATACAGAATGAGATGAAGAACCACTTTACTGAGTAGTAAAGAAATACAAGGAAAACCCTCCAAACACAGGAGGAGCAAAACCCACTCACACGAATGACACTCGTACATCCAATAAACACGCACACCAAACAGTGGACGGGAACAGGTTAAATAGGGAGGACAAACTAACATAATGGGGAACGGGTTAAATAGGAAGACAAACTAACATAATGGGGAACAGGTTAAATAGGCAGACAAACTAACATAATGGGGAACAGGTTAAATAGGGAGGACAAACTAACATAATGGGGAACAGGTTAAATAGGGAGGACAAACTAACATAATGGGGAACAGGTTAAATAGGGAGGACAAACTAACATAATGGGGAACAGGTTAAATAGGAAGGACAAACTAACATAATGGGGAACAGGTTAAATAGGAAGGACAAACTAACATAATGGGGAACAGGTTAAATAGGCAGACAAACTAACATAATGGGGAACAGGTTAAATAGGGAGGACAAACTAACATAATGGGGAACAGGTTAAATAGGGAGGACAAACTAACATAATGGGGAACAGGTTAAATAGGAAGACAAACTAACATAATGGGGAACAGGTTAAATAGGAAGACAAACTAACATAATGGGGAACAGGTTAAATAGGGAGGACAAACTAACATAATGGGGAACAGGTTAAATAGGAAGACAAACTAACATAATGGGGAACAGGTTAAATAGGCAGACAAACTAACATAATGGGGAACAGGTTAAATAGGCAGACAAACTAACATAATGGGGAACAGGTTAAATAGGGAGGACAAACTAACATAATGGGGAACAGGTTAAATAGGAAGACAAACTAACATAATGGGGAACAGATTAAATAGGAAGACAAACTAACATAATGGGGAACAGGTTAAATAGGGAGGACAAACTAACATAATGGGGAACAGGTTAAATAGGAAGACAAACTAACATAATGGGGAACAGGTTAAATAGGGAGGACAAACTAACATAATGGGGAACAGGTTAAATAGGAAGACAAACTAACATAATGGGGAACAGGTTAAATAGGAAGACAAACTAACATAATGGGGAACAGGTTAAATAGGGAGGACAAACTAACATAATGGGAACAGGTTAAATAGGAGGACAAACTAACATAATGGGGAACAGGTTAAATAGGGAGGACAAACTAACATAATGGGGAACAGGTTAAATAGGAGGACAAACTAACATAATGGGGAACAGGTTAAATAGGGAGGACAAACTAACATAATGGGGAACAGGTTAAATAGGGAGGACAAACTAACATAATGGGGAACAGGTTAAATAGGGAAGACAAACTAACATAATGGGGAACAGGTTAAATAGGAAGACAAACTAACATAATGGGGAACAGGTTAAATAGGAAGACAAACTAACATAATGGGGAACAGGTTAAATAGGGAGGACAAACTAACATAATGGGGAACAGGTTAAATAGGGAGGACAAACTAACATAATGGGGAACAGGTTAAATAGGGAGGACAAACTAACATAATGGGGAACAGGTTAAATAGGGAGGACAAACTAACATAATGGGGAACAGGTTAAATAGGAAGACAAACTAACATAATGGGGAACAGGTTAAATAGGGAGGACAAACTAACATAATGGGGAACAGGTTAAATAGGGAGGACAAACTAACATAATGGGGAACAGGTTAAATAGGGAGGACAAACTAACATAATGGGGAACAGGTTAAATAGGGAGGACAAACTAACATAATGGGAACAGGTTAAATAGGAAGGACAAACTAACATAATGGGGAACAGGTTAAATAGGGAGGACAAACTAACATAATGGGGAACAGGTTAAATAGGGAGGACAAACTAACATAATGGGGAACAGGTGCACAACAACAGGGTACTCCCCCTGCTGATCAGGAGACTAGGACAGGGGATACCTGCTGATCAGGAGACTAGGGCAGAGGATACCTGCTGATCAGGAGACTAGGACAGAGGATACCTGCTGATCAGGAGACTAGGACAGAGGATACCTGCTGATCAGGAGACTAGGACAGAGGATACCTGCTGATCAGGAGACTAGGACAGAGGATACCTGCTGATCAGGAGACTAGGGCAGAGGATACCTGCTGATCAGGAGACTAGGGCAGAGGATACCTGCTGATCAGGAGACTAGGACAGGGGATACCTGCTGATCAGGAGACTAGGACAGAGGATACCTGCTGATCAGGAGACTAGGGCAGAGGATACCTGCTGATCAGGAGACTAGGACAGAGGATACCTGCTGATCAGGAGACTAGGACAGAGGATACCTGCTGATCAGGAGACTAGGACAGAGGATACCTGCTGGGCAGGAGACTAGGGCAGAGGATACCTGCTGATCAGGAGACTAGGACAGGGGATACCTGCTGATCAGGAGACTAGGACAGGGGATACCTGCTGATCAGGAGACTAGGACAGAGGATACCTGCTGATCAGGAGACTAGGGCAGAGGATACCTGCTGATCAGGAGACTAGGACAGAGGATACCTGCTGATCAGGAGACTAGGACAGAGGATACCTGCTGATCAGGAGACTAGGACAGAGGATACCTGCTGATCAGGAGACTAGGACAGAGGATACCTGCTGATCAGGAGACTAGGGCAGAGGATACCTGCTGATCAGGAGACTAGGACAGAGGATACCTGCTGATCAGGAGACTAGGGCAGAGGATACCTGCTGATCAGGAGACTAGGGCAGAGGATACCTGCTGATCAGGAGACTAGGACAGAGGATACCTGCTGATCAGGAGACTAGGACAGAGGATACCTGCTGATCAGGATACTAGGACAGAGGATACCTGCTGATCAGGAGACTAGGACAGAGGATACCTGCTGATCAGGAGACTAGGGCAGAGGATACCTGCTGATCAGGAGACTAGGGCAGAGGATACCTGCTGATCAGGAGACTAGGACAGGGGATACCTGCTGATCAGGAGACTAGGACAGAGGATACCTGCTGATCAGGAGACTAGGACAGAGGATACCTGCTGATCAGGAGACTAGGACAGAGGATACCTGCTGATCAGGAGACTAGGGCAGAGGATACCTGCTGATCAGGAGACTAGGACAGGGATACCTGCTGATCAGGGAGACTAGGACAGGGGATACCTGCTGATCAGGAGACTAGGACAGAGGATACCTGCTGATCAGGATACTAGGACAGAGGATACCTGCTGATCAGGAGACTAGGACAGAGGATACCTGCTGATCAGGAGACTAGGACAGAGGATACCTGCTGATCAGGAGACTAGGACAGAGGATACCTGCTGATCAGGAGACTAGGGCAGAGGATACCTGCTGATCAGGAGACTAGGACAGAGGATACCTGCTGATCAGGAGACTAGGACAGGGGATACCTGCTGATCAGTAGACTAGGACAGGGGATACCTGCTGATCAGGAGACTAGGACAGGGGATACCTGCTGATCAGGAGACTAGGACAGAGGATACCTGCTGATCAGGATACTAGGACAGAGGATACCTGCTGATCAGGAGACTAGGACAGAGGATACCTGCTGATCAGGAGACTAGGGCAGAGGATACCTGCTGATCAGGAGACTAGGGCAGAGGATACCTGCTGATCAGGAGACTAGGACAGGGGATACCTGCTGATCAGGAGACTAGGACAGGGGATACCTGCTGATCAGGAGACTAGGACAGAGGATACCTGCTGATCAGGATACTAGGACAGAGGATACCTGCTGATCAGGAGACTAGGACAGAGGATACCTGCTGATCAGGAGACTAGGACAGAGGATACCTGCTGATCAGGAGACTAGGGCAGAGGATACCTGCTGATCAGGAGACTAGGACAGAGGATACCTGCTGATCAGGAGACTAGGACAGAGGATACCTGCTGATCAGAGACTAGGACAGAGGATACCTGCTGATCAGGAGACTAGGACAGAGGATACCTGCTGATCAGGAGACTAGGGCAGAGGATACCTGCTGATCAGGAGACTAGGACAGGGGATACCTGCTGATCAGGAGACTAGGACAGGGGATACCTGCTGATCAGGAGACTAGGGCAGAGGATACCTGCTGATCAGGAGACTAGGACAGGGGATACCTGCTGATCAGGAGACTAGGGCAGAGGATACCTGCTGATCAGGATACTAGGACAGAGGATACCTGCTGATCAGGAGACTAGGGCAGAGGATACCTGCTGATCAGGAGACTAGGACAGGGGATACCTGCTGATCAGGAGACTAGGACAGAGGATACCTGCTGATCAGGAGACTAGGACAGAGGATACCTGCTGATCAGGAGACTAGGACAGAGGATACCTGCTGATCAGGAGACTAGGACAGAGGATACCTGCTGATCAGGAGACTAGGACAGAGGATACCTGCTGATCAGGAGACTAGGACAGGGGATACCTGCTGATCAGGAGACTAGGACAGAGGATACCTGCTGATCAGGAGACTAGGACAGAGGATACCTGCTGATCAGGAGACTAGGACAGAGGATACCTGCTGATCAGGAGACTAGGGCAGAGGATACCTGCTGATCAGGAGACTAGGACAGGGGATACCTGCTGATCAGGAGACTAGGACAGAGGATACCTGCTGATCAGGAGACTAGGACAGAGGATACCTGCTGGGCAGAGACACCACTGTCATATATAGAGTTATATACATGTTTAAAGATGACTCTGAGAAGCACCAGTGAGAGGGGATACTTGCTAGACAGAGACACCAGTGAGAGAGGATACCCGCTGGGTAGAGATACCAGTGAGAGAGGATACCCGCTGGGTAGAGATACCAGTGAGAGAGGATACCTGCTGGGCAGAGACACCAGTGAGAGGGGATACTTGCTAGACAGAGACACCAGTGAGAGAGGATACCTGCTGGGCAGAGACACCAGTGAGAGAGGATACCCGCTGGGCAGAGACACCAGTGAGTGAGAGATGATACCTGCTGGTTATAGACACTAGTGTCAGTGAGCACCTGGAAGGAAGAGTCCAATCACAAACATTGAAATCATTGTCGAAATTCATCAGATGAAATCCTCATTATTTAAGGATGTGTTAGTATACACAGACAAGGAAGAGTCCAATCACAAACATAGTGTTATTATACACCAGTGTTATTATACACAGACATACAGTCGTGGTCAAAAGTTTTGAGAATGACACAAGTATTTGGTCCTCACAAAGTTTGCTGCTTCAGTGTTTTTAGATATTTTTGTCAGATGTTACTATGGTATACTGAAGTATAATTACAAGCATTCCATAAGTGTCAAAGGCTATTATTGACAATTACATTACATTTATGCAAAGAGTTAATATTTGCAGTGTTGAACCCTTCTTTTTGAAGACCTCTGCAATCCACCCTGGCATGCTGTCAATTAACTTCTGCGCCACATCCTGACTGATGGCTGCCCATTCTTGCATAATCAATGCTTGGAGTTTGTCAGAATTTGTTGGTTTTTGTTTGTCCACCCGCCTCTTGAGGATCAACCACAAGTTCTCAATGGGATTTAGGTCTGGGGAGTTTCCTGGCCTTGGACCCAAAATGTCGATGTTTTGTTCCCCGAGCCACTTAGTTATCACTTTTGCCTTATGGCAAGGTGCTCCATCATGCTGTTCTCGGATGGTTGGGAGAAGTTGCTCTCGGAGGATGTGTTGGTACCATTCTTTATTCATGGCTATTATATATATATATATATATATATATATATATATACATTGTGAGTGAGCCCACTCCCTTGGCTGAGAAGCAACCCCACACATGAATGGTCTCAGGATGCTTTACTGTTGGCATGACACAGGACTGATGGTAGCGCTCACCTTCTCCGGACAAGCTTTTTTCTGGATGCCCCAAACAATCGGAAAGGGGATTCATCAGAGAAAATGACTTTACCCCAGTCCTCAGCAGTCCAATCCCTGTACCTTTTGCAGAATATCAGTCTGTCCCTGATGTTTTTCCTGGAGAGAAGTGGCTTCCTCGCTGCCCTTCTTGACACCAGGCCATCCTCCAAAAGTCTTCGCCTCACTGTGCGTTCAGATGCACTCACACCTGCCTGCTGCCATTCCTGAGTAAGCTCGGCACTGGTGGTGCCCCGATCCCGCAGCTGAATCAACTTTAGGAGACGGTCCTGGCGCTTGCTGGACTTTCTTGGGCGCCCTGAAGCCTTCTTCACAACAATTGAACCTCTCTCCTTGAAGTTCTTGATGATCTGATAAATTGTTGATTTAGGTGCAATCTTACTAGCAGCAATATCCTTGCCTGTGAAGCCCTTTTTGTGCAAAGCAATGATGACGGCACGTGTTTCCTTGCAGGTAACCATGGTTAACAGAGGAAGAACAACGATTTCAAGCACCACCCTCCTTTTAAAGCTTACAGTCTGTTATTCTAACTCAATCAGCATGACAGAGTGATCTCCAGCCAACACTCTCACCTGTGTTAACGAGAGAATCACTGACATGATGTCAGCTGGTCCTTTTGTGGCAGGGCTGAAATGCAGTGGAAATGTTTTTGGGGGGATTAAGTTCATTTTCATGGCAAAGAGGGACTTTGCAATGAATTCCAATTCATCTGATCACTCTTCATAGCATTCTGTAGTATATGCAAATTGCCATCATAAAAACTGAGGCAGCAGACTTTGTGAAAATTAATATTTGTGTCATTCTCAAAACCTTTGACCACGACTGTACTGTTACTATTCACAGACATAGTGTTATTATACACAGACATAGTGTTATTATACACAGACATAGTGTTATTATACACAGACATAGTGTTATTATACACAGACATAGTGTTATTATACACAGACATAGTGTTATTATACACAGACATAGTGTTATTATACACCAGTGTTATTATACACAGACATAGTGTTATTATACACAGACATAGTGTTATTATACACAGACATAGTGTTATTATACATAGACATAGTGTTATTATACACAGACATAGTGTTATTATACACAGACATAGTGTTATTATACACAGACATAGTGTTATTATACACAGACATAGTGTTATTATACACAGACATAGTGTTATTATACACCAGTGTTATTATACACAGACATAGTGTTATTATACACAGACATAGTGTTATTATACACAGACATAGTGTTATTATACATAGACATAGTGTTATTATACACAGACATAGTGTTATTATACACAGACATGGTGTTATTATACACAGACATAGTGTTATTATACACCAGTGTTATTATACACAGACATAGTGTTATTATACACAGACATAGTGTTATTATACACAGACATAGTGTTATTATACACAGACATAGTGTTATTATACACAGACATAGTGTTATTATACACCAGTGTTATTATACACAGACATAGTGTTATTATACATAGACATAGTGTTATTATACATAGACATAGTGTTATTATACACAGACATATTGTTATTATACACAGACATAGTGTTATTATACATAGACATAGTGTTATTATACACAGACATAGTGTTATTATACACAGACATAGTGTTATTATACACAGACATAGTGTTATTATACATAGACATAGTGTTATTATACATAGACATAGTGTTATTATACACAGACATAGTGTTATTATACATAGACATAGTGTTATTATACATAGACATAGTGTTATTATACACAGACATAGTGTTATTATACACAGTGTTATTATACAAAGACATAGTGTTATTATACACAGACATAGTGTTATTATACACAGACATAGTGTTATTATACATAGACATAGTGTTATTATACATAGACATAGTGTTATTATACACAGACATAGTGTTATTATACATAGACATAGTGTTATTATACAAAGACATAGTGTTATTATACACAGACATAGTGTTATTATACATAGACATAGTGTTATTATACATAGACATAGTGTTATTATACACAGACATAGTGTTATTATACACAGACATAGTGTTATTATACACAGACATAGTGTTATTATACATAGACATAGTGTTATTATACACAGACATAGTGTTATTATACACCAGTGTTATTATACAAAGACATAGTGTTATTATACAAAGACATAGTGTTATTATACACAGACATAGTGTTATTATACACAGACATAGTGTTATTATACATAGACATAGTGTTATTATACAAAGACATAGTGTTATTATACACAGACATAGTGTTATTATACACAGACATATGTAATTATACTAGGACATCTTCAGTCTGCCAACAGCTGGGATGAGGAGGACTAGGTCATCCTTAGTTGTTGCTAATAATCATTGCCAGTCGTTATTTCCAACACCAGTTGTCCTTAGCGAATGGCAGCAGTAGTGTCCAACAAACACCAACAACAAACACTGACGCTGAAATAGAGAAAATAATAAACCTTTAAATTAAATGGAATTGTCTCGACGTTTGTCTTATTATCATATAGTTTAATTGTCTGTACCTCTTCAAAATAAAACCGTCTACATTGGCCACATGGTGGCACTGCTGTGACTGTTGTTGAAATCAACCTCACTTTTGTCAGCTCATCCGTTCATCCTGAACAGTGGAAACTGAATCTGAATCATAGCAGTTCCGTCAAAGTTAATTCACTTCCAGGGAAAATAAACGTCAGACATGCTGAAAACGTTAACGCCATTTACCTCCCTGAAACATGTCTCAGGGATGGCATATTTCACTCCTTCCCACCTTTCCTTTTTACCTCACACACTTGCTTTTTCTCTAACGCCTGTTATTACATCATCAAAAACAGATAGAAGACAAAGTAATTATAATATAACTTTATTAAGTCCATCTACAGTCTTTCATTTATCTTCTGCCCCAGATATACTGTTCTGTTCCCACAGCCCATTATGCTTTGCTGTAACACCAGTCTCACAGATCACCCTGACCTCTCAGGTGGTTAACGGCTCACCCCCTACTCCCCCTCCACACAGACACACAGACACACACACACACACACACACACACACACAGACACACACACACACACACACACACACACACACACACACACACACACACACACACACACACACACACACACACACACACACACACACACACACACACAGACACACAGACTCACACACACACACACACACACACACACACAACACACACACACACACACACACACACACACACACACACACACACACAGACACACAGACTCACACACACACACACACACACACACACACACACACACAGTCTTGTACAGCTAACCTTGTGGGGACACACAATTCAGTCCCATTCAAATCCTATTTTCCCTAACCCCTAACCCTAACCCTAACCCTAACCCTAACCCCTAACCCCTAACCCCTAACCCCTAACCCTACCCCTAACCCCTAACCCCTAACCCCTAACCCTAACCCTAACCCTAGCTCCTAGCTCCTAACCCTAACCCTAAATCTAACCCTAGCTCCTAGCTCCTAGCTCCTAGCTCCTAACCTTAACCCTAAACCTAACCCTAGCTCCTAACCCTAACCCTAACACTAATTATAACCTTAACCCTAAACCCCCTAGAAATAGCATTTGATCTGTTGGGGACTAACAAAATCTCCCCATTTGGTCAAATTTGTGTTTGTTTGAATACAGTAGAACGTAGTAGAACACAATAGAATACAGTAGAACACAATAGAATACAGTAGAACACAATAGAATACAGTATAACACAATAGAATACAGTAGAATACAGTAGAATACAATAGAACAGAATACTATATCACATAGGGAAATGTGCAACAAAGGGATAAGGTCATCATGAAATCATGTGATCAAATCAAATCAAATCAAATTGTATTTGTCACATGCGCCGAATACAACAGGTGTAGACCTTACCGTGAAATGCTTACTTACAAGCTCTTAACCAACAATGCCGTTTTAAGAAAGAATACCACCATTTTTTTTTTTTAAGAAATCACAAAAAAAAATACAATATAAAATAATACGAAAAAAAAATAAATAATAATAATTATAATAATAATAATAAATAAAAGTAATAAATAATTAAAGAGCAGCTGTAAAAGAACAGTAGGGAGGCTATATACAGGGGGTACCGGTACCGAGTCAATGTGAAGAGGGTACAGGTTAGTTGAGGTAATTGAGGTAATATGTACATGTAGGTAGAGTTATTAAAGTGACTATGCATAGATAATAAACAGAGAGTAGCAGCGTAAAAGGGGGGTGGTGGGGGGGGGGGGGGCAATGCAAATAGTCCGGGTAGCCATTTGATTAGATGTTCAGGAGTCTTATGGCTTGGGGGTAGAAGCTGTTTAGAAGCCTCTTGGACCTAAACTTGGCGTTCCGGTACCGCTTGCAGTGCGGTAGCAGAGAGAACAGTCTATGACTATGGTGGCTGGAGTCTTTAACAATTTTTAGGGCCTTCCTCTGACACCGCCTGGTATAGAGGTCCTGGATGGCAGGAAGCTTGGCCCCAGTGATGTACTGGGCCGTACGCACTACCCTCTGTAGTGCCTTGCGGTCGGAGGCCGAGCAGTTGCCATACCAGGCAGTGATGCAACCAGTCAGGATGCTCTCGATGGTGCAGCTGTAGAACCTTTTGAGGATCTGGAGACCCATGCCAAATCTTTTCAGTCTCCTGAGGGTGAATAGGTTTTGTCGTTCCCTCTTCACGACTGTCTTGGTGTGTTTGGACCATGATAGTTCGTTGGTGATGTGGACACCAAGGAACTTGAAACTCTCAACCTGCTCCACTACAGCCCCGTCGATGAGAATGGGGGCGTGCTCGGTCCTCTTCTTTTTCCTGTAGTCCACAATCATCTTCTTTGTCTTGATCATGAGGGAGAGGTTGTTATCCTGGCACCACACGGCCACGTCTCTGACCTCCTCCCTATAGGCTGTATCATCGTTTTTGGTGATCAGGCCTACCACTGTTGTGTCATCGGCAAACTTAATGATGGTGTTGGAGTCGTGCCTGGCCAGCAGTCATTAGTGAACAGGGAGTACAGGAGGGGACTGAGCACGCACCCCTGAGGGGCCCCCGTGTTGAGGATCAGTGTGGCAGATGTGTTGTTACCTACCCTCACCACCTGGGGGCGGCCCGTCAGGAAGTCCAGGATCCAGTTGCAGAGGGAGGTGTTTAGTCCCAGGGTCCTTAGCTTAGTGATGAGCTTTGAGGGCACTATGGTGTTGAACACTGAGCTGTAGTCAATTAATAGCATTCTCACAAAGGTGTTCCTTTTGTCCAGGTGGGAAAGGGCAGTGTGGAGTGCAATAGAGATTGCATCATCTGTGGATCTGTTGGGGTGGTATGCAAATTATATTGGGTGTAGGCTTTCTGAGATAATGGTTTGACCTTTAGATGTCCTTTTGGTTCTAAAGATGATTCATAAATAAAGCATCATTACTGGATCAACCATAATAAGCACAAATAGACCAATATCTAATTTCTCTAATGTATTTTGTCTTCTATTTTAAAAGGAAGAACACACTTCCGCATATTTATACAAACTCCCACAGACTCCCACAGCGAGCTCCAGTGATATTTATACAAACTCCCACAGACTCCCACAGCGAGCTCCAGTGATATTTATAGACTTCCTGATTACACTGTTCTCACATACAGGAGGTGGGTGAACATTTTATCAATTCAATTCAATATAACTTTATCTTAAGCAAAGATAATTATTTGCATCCCAAATGGCAACCTATGGGCCCTGGTCAAAAGTAGTGCACTATACAGGGAATATGGTGAAAGTAGTGCACTATACAGGGAATAGGGTGAAAGTAGTGCACTATACAGGGAATAGGGTGAAAGTAGTGCACTATACAGGGAATAGGGTGAAAGTAGTGCACTATACATGGAATAGGGTGAAAGTAGTGCACTATACAGGGAATAGGGTGAAAGTAGTGCACTATACATGGAATAGGGTGAAAGTAGTGCAGTATACAGGGAATAGGGTGAAAGTACTGCACTATACAGGGAATAGGGTGAAAGTAGTGCACTATACATGGAATAGGGTGCCATTTGGGACTCATCCATGATGTGACATGTGGAGCTTTATTGTTGGGGTGTGAACATGGGACCACCTTCCTCCCCAACACATGAATGGTTATCAAATGGAAGTCTGTGGTTGTCAAGGAAACCAGAAATAGTGCCACAATATGCTACTAGATGAGAAGAAAATATCGTTGTTGGTCACCTCGACCTTTAAAAGCTGGTGATTCGCCTGTCAGAGACGGATATCTCTCCCAAAAACTTACATTACTAAGGGGGTTTGAAGAATAACTCCCATAACGAGAACATTTCTGATCCGAGAACATTTTAATCAACAGTAAGTTGCCGTGACTATCCGTTCTGATAGTACTGGTCTGACATGACGCAGGCTCGAGGCTCAAGGCTCGTGGGTGCATCACTAATGCCACAGCCAGCAACAATATTCATACTCCAATGTTAAGCCTTTCTCCTTGTCATACATTCAACGTCCATTATCTGCTGTCGTTGAAAACCTAATTTCTGAAAACCAAAGACATAATAACACCATGATAATGTTCAGGAAGATCACATTAAAGCAAGAGAGTGAGTTTCATAACAACTTGATTATCATGGTTAGGGCCCAGAGGTTTCCCTGGTCAGGTCCAGTCCACAGATCTACAGGAGTAGCAGGAGGCGCACAGTACTACATAGAGCCATGACTACATGGAACTCTATTCCACATCAGGTAACTGATGCCAGCAGTAGAATCAGAAAAATCCCAGATACACCTTATGGAACCACGGGGACTGTGAAGAGACACACACACACACACACATGATAAGACATGCTCTCTACACACACGTCCATGAGGATTTTGTATTGTAGATATGTGATAGCAGAGTAGTGGCCTGAGGGAACACACTTAATGTGTTGTGAAAAGTGTTATGAAATGTAATGTTGTGTAATATTTTCGATTGTATATACAGTGAGGGAAAAAAGTATTTGATCCCCTGCTGATTTTGTACGTTTGTCCACTGACAAAGAAATTATCAGTCTCTAATTTTAATGGTAGGTTTATTTGAACAGTGAGAGACAGAATAACACCAAAAAACGCATGTCAAAAATGTTATAAATTGATTTGTATTTTAATGAGGGAAATAAGTATTGTCCCTGGGATTTCCAATGATCTTCTATGTAGAAGAACGCCTTACCTTCTAATGACTCTTCTGGCTCAAACCATTCGGACTCTACAGACGTTTTTGTTAAAAGACCCGGCCCCGGGCCCACTTAACCGTGAATGCAGTCTCTGCTTTTAAATTTCACGCTGTAATGATGATCTTCTGTGATACGAATAGAGCCGTGTTTGCTTATTTTTTTCTTTAAGCAATGGCTTTTTTCTGCCCACTCTTTCTGCCCACTCTGGTAAAGAAAGCTAGTATCTGTCCATAAGACCACTTTAAGCCGTACACTCCACAGACTTGGGCTTTATGGCGCAAACCCAACACCTCTCATCACCCTGAGAACACCATCCCCACAGTGAAGCATGGTGGTGGCAGCATCATGCTGTGGGGATGTTGTTCATCGGCAGGGACTGGGAAACTGGTCAGAATTGAAGGATGGCGCTAAATACAGGGACATTCTTGAGGGAAACCGGTTTCAGTCTTCCAGAGATTTGAGACTTGGACGGAGGTTCACCTTCCAGCAGGACAATGACCCTAAGCATACTGCTAAAGCAACACTCAAGTGGTTTAATGGGAAACATTTAAATTTCTTGGAATGGCCTAGTCAAAGCCCAGACCTCAATCCAATTGAGAATCTGTGGTATGACTTAAAGATTGAAGGAGCTGGAGCAGTTTTGCCTTGAAGAATGGGCAAAAATCCCAGTGGCTAGATGTGCCAAGCTTATAGAGACATACCCCAAGAGACTTGCAGCTGTAATTGCTGCAAAAGGTGGCTCAAAAAAGGTGGCTCTCTCTCCCCAACCCCCACCAGTCTAGTCAATAACTAAACTCTCTCCCCGACCCCCACCAGTCTAGCCAATAACTCAACTCTCTCCCCGACCCCCACAGCAGTCTAGTCAATAACTCAACTCTCTCCCCCGACCCCAACCAGTCTAGTCAATAACTAAACTCTTTCCCAACACAATTTTTGTAAATTATTCCCAAGGGGAAAGGTTTGGAAACAAAAGCAATATATAAAAGTACACCAACATCTGATCGTGCTAAGACATGATGATCATAGTGTTGTGTACTGACTGTGCACCATGACAGTGAAGCCTGTAGAGCTGTTTATTGCTGTGTCAGTGTGAAAAGTAGGGAATTGGCTAAGGAAACTGACAGATCAATAACGTTACATTGCTATACTGACTCTAATAAAAACTCACATTGCACTGAAAAAACATCTGTCTTCAATCGTTTTGGCCGCTGGGTTCATCGTTTGATTCAGGTCTAGTGTGATTGAGGCAAAAAGGAGTAGCTAACGTTAGTGAGCTAGCTAGCTAATGGAGTAGCTAACGTTAGTGAGCTAGCTAGCTAATGGAGTAGCTAACGTTAGTGAGCTAGCTAGCTAATGGAGTAGCTACCGTTAGTGAGCTAGCTAGCTAATGTTAGCCAACTTTTGGCTAGCTCTTTCTCCAACGGTACATCAACTGCTGAAAACTAGCCATTAATTTACTTCTGTTGAAACGGGACAAAACAATGGCTACAAAACATTTCCATACAAACGACAGCTGTTAGATAATGTAGCGCTATAATAATAGCCACCTCATTTTACATTTTAGTCATTTAGCAGACGCTCTTATCCAGAGCTACTTACAGTTAGTGAGTACATACATTATTTTTTTCATACTGGCCCCCCCGTGGGAATCGAACCCACAACCCTGGCATTGCAAACGCCATGCTCTACCAACTGAGCTACATCCCTGCCGGCCATTCCCTCCCCTACCCTGGGCCAATTGTGCGCCACCCCATGGGTCTCCCGGTCGCGGCCGGCTACAACAGAGCCTGGATTCGAACCAGGATCTCTAGTGGCACAGACTTAGACCACTGCGCCACTCGGGAGCATAACCTCATATCTGACAGATGGCTTAGAGCTGAACTGGCTGTGGTAGCTAGCCACTAACGTTAGCTGGCTAATTCATTCACCTCAGTCGAGAAGGGATGAAACATTAGCTAACGTTACATGTCATCTACAATACTAGCTCAGCACTGGGAATAAACATTAGTTTATTTTTCTGTTAAGTCAAACAGCAGTTACCTTGCCAGCTACATCAGTCAACTAAAGAGTAGCTAGTTTTCTGCTCTGCTTGCTTTTACAACTCGGAGAAAGACACACTGACAGCAGCTGCCTCTGTTCCTCTCCCGTGCCGGTCCAGCCAGCCTTTCAGAAGCTTTGCCTTCACACAGCCCGCTCTGTGGTGTCTGCACGGTCCTAAAGCATACCGATGCCTCTTTTTGTATCCCAGTGCAATGATAAAACTGGGTGGGACAAAAACGCAATTTCAGAATGTTTTGGGGGGGGGTCATGAGCCTCCTGTCCCCAGAGAAAGTTGCACCCCTGTGACACACTGAGCTCTCTTCCCATTAGAACCACAATCAGCAAGGATACAAAGAGAGTCAGACCCACCGGCTCACAGCCACAAAGATAGAGCCATTGACATGGTAAAGCCAATAGGGGGTTTCAGTCTATACAAAGGCAACAGCGGAAAACATCTTACAAAACAATGTTCTCCAACCCTGAACAACAGATGTTGCTTAAAGAGATATTGTAATATATCATCATAAAAAGTCAAGATATCCTTTTTGAGATGTTGCTTTGATGTACAGTAGGCTAGCGGAGAGTCACACAAGTTGATCTGAAAGACGAATTACTTAACTTTTTATTTATTAATACTCATGCCTAAACCATCTAATGTGAATCTGAATTGAAGCTGTGCCATGGCTTTTCCAGTCTCTGTCCTCCCTGGTAATATTATAAAGTCAGATTAGATGATGTCTCTGTCCTCCCTGGTAATATTATAAAGTCAGATTAGATGATGTCTCTGTCCTCCCTGGTAATATTATAAAGTCAGATTAGATGATGTCTCTGTCCTTCCTGGTAATATTATAAAGTCAGATTAGATGATGTCTCTGTCCTCCCTGGTAATATTATAAAGTCAGATTAGATGATGTCTCTGTCCTCCCTGGTAATATTATAAAGTCAGATTAGATGATGTCTCTGTCCTTCCTGGTAATATTATAAAGTCAGATTAGATGATGTCTCTGTCCTCCCTGGTAATATTATAAAGTCAGATTAGATGATGTCTCTGTCCTCCCTGGTAATATTATAAAGTCAGATTAGATGATGTGTCTGTCCTCCCTGGTAATATTATAAAGTCAGATTAGATGATGTCTCTGTCCTTCCTGGTAATATTATAAAGTCAGATTAGATGATGTCTCTGTCCTTCCTGGTAATATTATAAAGTCAGATTAGATGATGTCTCTGTCCTCCCCTGGTAATATTATAAAGTCAGATTAGATGATGTCTCTGTCCTTCCTGGTAATATTATAAAGTCAGATTAGATGATGTCTCTGTCCTCCCTGGTAATATTATAAAGTCAGATTAGATGATGTCTCTGTCCTTCCTGGTAATATTATAAAGTCAGATTAGATGATGTCTCTGTCCTTCCTGGTAATATTATAAAGTCAGATTAGATGAGGTCTCTGTCCTTCCTGGTAATATTATAAAGTCAGATTAGATGATGTCTCTGTCCTTCCTGGTAATATTATAAAGTCAGATTAGATGATGTCTCTGTCCTTCCTGGTAATATTATAAAGTCAGATTAGATGATGTCTCTGTCCTCCCTGGTAATATTATAAAGTCAGATTAGATGATGTCTCTGTCCTTCCTGGTAATATTATAAAGTCAGATTAGATGATGTCTCTGTCCTTCCTGGTAATATTATAAAGTCAGATTAGATGATGTCTCTGTCCTTCCTGGTAATATTATAAAGTCAGATTAGATGAGGTGTCTGTCCTTCCTGGTAATATTATAAAGTCAGATTAGATGATGTCTCTGTCCTTCCAGGTAATATTATAAAGTCAGATTAGATGATGTCTCTGTCCTTCCTGGTAATATTATAAAGTCAGATTAGATGATGTCTCTGTCCTCCCTGGTAATATTATAAAGGCAGATTAGATGATGTCTCTGTCCTTCCTGGTAATATTATAAAGTCAGATTAGATGATGTCTCTGTCCTTCCTGGTAATATTATAAAGTCAGATTAGATGATGTCTCTGTCCTCCCTGGTAATATTATAAAATCAGATTAGATGATGTCTCTGTCCTTCCTGGTAATATTATAAAGTCAGATTAGATGATGTCTCTGTCCTCCCTGGTAATATTATAAAGTCAGATTAGATGATGTCTCTGTCCTCCCTGGTAATATTATAAAGTCAGATTAGATGATGTCTCTGTCCTTCCTGGTAATATTATAAAGTCAGATTAGATGATGTCTCTGTCCTTCCTGGTAATATTATAAAGTCAGATTAGATGATGTCTCTGTCCTTCCTGGTAATATTATAAAGTCAGATTAGATGAGGTCTCTGTCCTTCCTGGTAATATTATAAAGTCAGATTAGATGATGTCTCTGTCCTTCCTGGTAATATTATAAAGTCAGATTAGATGATGTCTCTGTCCTTCCTGGTAATATTATAAAGTCAGATTAGATGAGGTCTCTGTCCTTCCTGGTAATATTATAAAGTCAGATTAGATGATGTCTCTGTCCTTCCTGGTAATATTATAAAGTCAGATTAGATGATGTCTCTGTCCTTCCTGGTAATATTATAAAGTCAGATTAGATGATGTCTCTGTCCTCCCCTGGTAATATTATAAAGGCAGATTAGATGATGTCTCTGTCCTTCCTGGTAATATTATAAAGTCAGATTAGATGATGTCTCTGTCCTTCCTGGTAATATTATAAAGTCAGATTAGATGATGTCTCTGTCCTCCCTGGTAATATTATAAAGTCAGATTAGATGATGTCTCTGTCCTTCCTGGTAATATTATAAAGTCAGATTAGATGATGTCTCTGTCCTTCCTGGTAATATTATAAAGTCAGATTAGATGAGGTCTCTGTCCATCCTGGTAATATTATAAAGTCAGATTAGATGATGTCTCTGTCCTCCCTGGTAATATTATAAACATTTACATTTACATTTACGTCATTTAGCAGACGCTCTTATCCAGAGCGACTTACAAATTGGTGCATTCATTTTTTTTTTTAGGGGGGGGGGGGTAGAATGATTACTTTATCCTATCACAGGTATTCCTTAAAGAGGTGGGGTTTCAAATGTCTCCGGAAGGTGGTGAGTGACTCCGCTGTCCTGGCGTCGTGAGGGAGCTTGTTCCACCATTGGGGTGCCAGAGCAGCGAACAGTTTTGACTGGGCTGAGCGGGACCTATGCTTCCGCAGAGGAAGGGAGCCAGCAGGCCAGAGGTGGATGAACGCAATGCCCTCGTTTGGGTGTAGGGACTGATCAGAGCCTGAAGGTACGGAGGTGCCGTTCCCCTCACAGCTCCATAGGCAAGCACCATGGTCTTGTAACAGATGCGAGCTTCAACTGGAAGCCAGTGGAGTGTGCGGAGGAGCGGGGTGACGTGAGAGAACTTGGGAAGGTTGAACACCAGACGGGCTGCGGCATTCTGGATGAGTTGTAGGGGTTTAATGGCACAGGCAGGGAGCCCAGCCAACAGCGAGTTGCAGTAATCCAGACGGGAGATGACAAGTGCCTGGATTAGGACCTGTGCCGCTTCCTGTGTAAGGCAGGGTCGTACTCTCCGAATGTTGTAGAGCATGAACCTGCAGGATCGGGTCACCGCCTTGATGTTAGCGGAGAACGACAGGGTGTTGTCCAGGGGTCACGCCAAGGCTCTTCGCACTCTGGGAGGAGGACACAATGGAGTTGTCAACCGTGATGGCGAGATCATGGAACGGGCAGTCCTTCCCGGGAGGAAGAGCAGCTCTGTCTTGCCAAGGTTCAGCTTGAGGTGGTGATCCATCATCCATACTGATATGTCTGCCAGACATGCAGAGATGCGATTCGCCACCTGGTTATCAGAAGGGGGAAAGGAGAAGATTAGTTGTGTATCGTCAGCGTAGCAATGATAGGAGAGGCCATGTGAGGATATGACAGAGCCAAGTGACTTGGTGTATAGCGAGAATAGGAGAGGGCCTAGAACTGAGCCCTGGGGGGACACCAGTGGTGAGAGCACGTGGTGTGGGAGACAGCTTCTCGCCACACCACTTGGTAGGAGCGACCGGTCAGGTAGGACGCAATCCAAGAGTGAGCCGCGCCGGAGATGCCCAGCTCGGAGAGGGTGGAGAGGAGGATCTGATGGTTCACAGTATCAAAGGCAGCAGACAGGTCTAGAAGGACAAGAGCAGAGGAGAGAGAGTTAGCTTTAGCAGTGCGGAGAGCCTCCGTGACACAGAGAAGAGCAGTCTCAGTTGAATGACCAGTCCTGAAACCTGACTGGTTTGGATCAAGAAGGTCATTCTGAGAGAGATAAGCGAGAGAGTTGGCTAAGACGGCACGCTCAATAGTTTTGGAAAGAAAAGAAAGAAGGGATACTGGTCTGTAGTTGTTGACATCAGAGGGATCGAGTGTTGGTTTTTTTGAGAAGGGGTGCAACTCTCGCTCTCTTGAAGACGGAAGGGACATAGCCAGCGGTCAAGGATGAGTTGATCAGCGAGGTGAGGTAGGGGAGAAGGTCACCGGAGATGGTCTGGAGAAGAGAGGAGGGGATGGGGTCAAGCGGGCAGGTTGTTGGGCGGCCTGCAGTCACAAGTCGCAAGATTTTATCTGGAGAGAGAGGGGAGAAAGAAGTCAAAGCATAGGGTAGGGCAGTGTGAGCAGGACCAGCAGTGTCATTAGACTTAACAACGAGGATCGGATGTCGTCAACCTTCTTTTCAAAGTGGTTGACGAAGTCATCCACAGAGAGGGTGGAGGGGGAGGATTCAGCAGGGAGGAGAATGTGGCAAAGAGCTTCCTAGGGTTAGAGGCAGATGCTTAGAATTTAGAGTGGTAGAAAGTGGCCTTAGCAGCAGAAACAGATGAAGAAAATGTAGAGAGGAGGGAGTGAAAAGATGCCAGGTCCGCAGGGAGTCTAGTTTTCTTCCATTTCCGCTCAGCTGCCCGGAGCTCTGTTCTGTGAGCTCGCAATGAGTCATCAAGCCACGGAGTTGGAGGGGAGGACCGAGCCGGCCGGGAGGATAGGGGACACAGAGAGTCAAAGGATGCAGAAAGGGAGGAGAGGAGGGTTGAGGAGGCAGAATCAGGAGATTGGAGGGAGAAGGATTGAGCAGAGGGAAGAGATGATAGGATGGAAGAGGAGAGAGTAGTGGGAGAGAGAGAGCGAAGGTTGCGACGGCGCATTACCATCTGTGTAGGGGCAGAGTGAGTAGTGTTGGAGGAGAGCGAGAGAGAAAAGGATACAAAGTAGTGGTCGGAGACATGGAGGGAGTTGCAGTGAGATTAGTAGAAGAGCAGCATCTAGTAAAGATGAGGTCAGGCGTATTGCCTGCCTTGTGAGTAGGGGGGACGGTGAGAGGGTGAGGTCAAAAGAGGAGAGGAGTGGAAAGAAGGAGGCAGAGAGAAATGAGTCAAATGTAGACGTAGGGAGGTTGAAATCCCCCAAAACTGTGAGGGTGAGCCATCATCAGGAAAGGAACTTATCAAGGCGTCAAGCTCATTGATGAACTCTCCAAGGGAACCTGGAGGGCGATAGATGATAAGGATATTAAGCTTAAATGGGCTAGTGACTGTGACAGCATGGAATTCAAATGAGGAGATAGACAGATGGGTTAGGGGAAAAATTGAGAATGTCCACTTGGGAGAGATGAGGATTCCTGTGCCACCACCCCCTCTGACCAGATGCTCTCGGGGTATGCGAGAACACATGGTCAGACGAGGAGAGAGCAGTAGGAGTAGCAGTGTTTTCAGTGGTAATCCATGTTTCCGTCAGCGCCAGGAAGTCGAGGGACTGGAGGGTAGCATAGGCTGGGATGAAGTCAGCCTTGTTGGCAGCAGAACGGCAGTTCCAGAGGCTGCCTGAGACCTGGAACTCCAGGTGTGTGGTGCGTGCAGGGACCACCAGGTTAGAGAGGCAGCAGCCACGCGGTGTGAGGCGTTTGTGTAGCCTGTGCGGAGAGGAGAGAACAGGGATAGGCAGAGGCATAGTTGACAGGCTGTAGCAAATGGCTACAATAATGCAGAGGAGATCGGAATGAAATGAACTAAACATCTGGGAAAGGAGAGAGCGGGGCCTCCCTCACCACAACTCCCAAATATAACTCTCCCAACTTCCAACTGAGAAACTATAATTGTTTCACTGAAACACCCGAATAAAACTCTCCCAACTTCCACTTTAGAAATTAGAATTGTTGTAAACTACAGCGGTTCAATGTTTCAAGGAATAGACTCAACTTACTTTATTCAGCTAGCTAACTATGACGCCATAGCTAACTAGCATGCTAGCATCCAATAACACACGGTTTAGCACCAATACTTGGTTACAACAAACTACCAATAGTGTGTTAACACACTAAACAGATAATTCGTGTCCGTGTCTAGTTCCTTTTCATAACGCAGCAATAATTAAACGTTGGCTAGCTAGCACAAATATATTGTATTTAGCTGCTACAGTACTGCTAGCTGGTAGTGTTGGCTAGCTAGCAATGGCTGCTGTGTTGACTTTGTTTGAAAAACGGCGTCGCTGCGAACGATTGTAGCTGGCTAAAATTATATTGTATTTAGTTGCTATAGTACTGCTAGCTGGTAGCGTTGGCTAGCTAGCAATGGCTGCGGTGATGACTGTTTGAAAAACGGCGTCGCTGCGAACGAATGTAGCTGGTTAAAAGGATATTGTATTTAGTTGCTACAGTACTGCTAGCTGGTAGCTGGTAGTGTTGGCTAGCTAGCAATGGCTGCGGTGTTGACTTTGTTTGAAAAACGGCGTCACTGCGAACGAATGTAGCTGGCTAGCTAACCTCGATAGTTATTCTATACTACACCTTTATCTTTGATACAAATACAACTATGTAGCTAGCCAACATTACACTAATCAAATCGTTCCATTGTAATGTAATGTGTCATATTACCTGCGGAGCGAAGTACAGCATGTACAGCATGACTACTCACCTCGCCTACAACGAGCAAAAAAAATAAAAAATAAAATAAATCTGACAAAGTCAGATTAGATGATGTCTCTGTCCTTCCTGGTAATATTATAAAGTCAGATTAGATGATGTCTCTGTCCTCCCTGGTAATATTATAAAGTCAGATTAGATGATGTCTCTGTCCTCCCTGGTAATATTATAAAGTCAGATTAGATGATGTCTCTGTCCTTCCTGGTAATATTATAAAGTCAGATTAGATGATGTCTCTGTCCTTCCTGGTAATATTATAAAGTCAGATTAGATGATGTCTCTGTCCTCCCTGGTAATATTATAAAGGCAGATTAGATGATGTCTCTGTCCTTCCTGGTAATATTATAAAGTCAGATTAGATGATGTCTCTGTCCTTCCTGGTAATATTATAAAGTCAGGTTAGATGATGTCTCTGTCCTTCCTGGTAATATTATAAAGTCAGATTAGATGATGTCTCTGTCCTCCCTGGTAATATTATAAAGTCAGATTAGATTATGTCTCTGTCCTTCCTGGTAATATTATAAAGTCAGATTAGATGATGTCTCTGTCCTTCCTGGTAATATTATAAAGTCAGATTAGATGATGTCTCTGTCCTCCCTGGTAATATTATAAAGGCAGATTAGATGATGTCTCTGTTGCTCTCAGCCTGTCTCCTAGATACAGTAGAAGCAAACACCAGCCCTGGTTATTTTCATTACGGAGCTAAATTTAAACAAAGGACATAGGTTCTTACACATGTCTAGTTTGCTGTTTCATACAAATACAAATACCCCAAAGAAAGTTGATGAAAGGAATGTGTTATGACTGTGATATTGTTTTAATGCTGCATCAAAAAGTTCATTTTTTAGAACTTTTCAGTTGATCTTAAATAAAGTATTTATTGTTTTACTTGAAGGGCGAGAGCTGCGCCCTTTTGCCCTTAAGAATTTTAAATTTTAACACAGAAATAGAGATGTGTAACTATGTGTTTTAATTATGAACCATGGATAGGGT